>NC_092280.1:2838800-3138800 GCF_036320965.1 Panulirus ornatus | reverse complement strand
CATCAGCTGTGATTTCAAACAGAGGCAGGATGCTTAAGCTCATCAGGTGATGATTACAAGAGCAGATTTATGACATTTGTCATACGACAGGGATCAGTTTACTGGTTAAGTGCCTAATCCTTACGCTAGTTGCATAGAATCTGTCAGGCCACTCCAGAGATGCTGTGCAGACCTGAAATCTGCTTCTTTCCTTCTACAACTAGACAGTGAAACTCTCAACCTCAAGCTTTCTTAATTCTATAATCTTTGTTCCTTTAAGAAGGTCAATCCCTACTTGGTAGTCTGGAAGCACTATATATTTTTTGCCATTTAAACTGATCTTAATGGAGGAAGCTGTGCCTCTAACAGGTGCCTTTCTGTTTAGAGAGTTAGCGGGCAGAAAGAGAGGGGAAGAGAAACCTGTCTTGCTTAAACTATGTGAAAACTGTGTACTGCTCTATGCTAGAAAACCTGGTGCAGAACTCTCTCTGTGTCCACTATAATCAAACAACAAGGCAATAATTACTACTTACCATTCTACTGTCTCTATGGTCACCCTGTCGGTCATTACGATGATTATCCTGTCGGTCATCTCTTCGATAGTCCCGTCGGTCTTCCCGCTGATCATCTCTTTGATCATCCCGCCGTTCAAAGCGACGAGGTTCATCTCTAAGAAAAGAGAAGGGGTATGGAAAAGCATACTTAAAATCAAGTGGAAAACTAAAAACTATGCCTACAAGTAAAAATTTCAAGATATACATTCTGAGTACCATCTTGGCACACTCAACAAGGGTAATATTTTAAACTTTATTTCACCATATCCCTACAAAACAAAATTCTTTAATAAAAAGTGTTAGATAAAAAAATACATCATGAGAAGCAACTATTCATCTCAAAAAGCTGCAATGATGTCTTAAATTTTTTGTCTACAGAGAGACAAGCAGAATTATTTTTCTTTATAATCATGAAAAATTATTCCCATTTCCACTAAGTGTATCATGTGCAAAGAGGCAAGCACCTTCTGATGAAGTTATTTTTACAAAATTGGGATCCTACAATCCATTTCTTCGTAATCATACACTATACCATTACTTTCTTGTATATACACTATGGGTCCAATTCAAACACTGGGCAGGGCACCTGGCTACCAACTGCCACAAGGAAATTAAAGAATACTTAAACACCAGAATTCTGGTGTTTTTTACATGTCTAAACCTCATTTCAGTAGTACTTGTGTCCTAACCTCATCTCGGTAGGAGGTGCATGGTAGCATGGACATGCTATGCCTACCAAGATGAGGTTGGGATGCACATAAAAATCACCAGAATTCTGGTGTATGTGTCTTTTAACCTCTGTGTGGCACCTGGTCCAGGGTTCATGTCCAACCCATGGTGTATATACATTTGTCAGTCCATCCACATCATCACTTTCTCAAGATGAATTGCAGACGTACACATCTGAATCTTCTCCATCCTTGTAATGGCATCATACTTCTTTTTAACATCTTCAGAGGTATATTCTCTCAATATTTTCTTCAGTGGTGATTTCAAACTCCTTTCAAAATCTGACTGTCACAAACTGTCAGCTTTTGGACCTTACCTGACATGTACATATAACGAGATTTTGCAAAACTGCAGGGTTAGCATGCAGTGCCCACCCTAGGAAAATAGAGACATGCACAATGAGTCTTGCAAACTACTTGTTGTTAAGTGTTGTGTAAGAGTTAACGAGATTAAACGTTTGTGGACTAAAAGCCAGCAGAGTCCCCATCCACAGCTATCCCTACTGCCTTTCTGTGGTTTCCTCTGACAGTTTCATATGCCCTGATTCAACCCGCTGACAGCATGTTACTACTGTGTACTAAATTGCTCAAATTCTTACTGTACCTGGGAATGGACAAGGCAGCAGATGGAACCACAGGAGATACAGTGAGCCATTGGATGGAAGAAGGGGCTAAGGACCAGGGTGAATTTAGCAGCATGTGAAGGGAGGGACTTTTATCTGTTAAGAATGAGTATGTCTAAAAGGAGAGGTAATAAAAAATGAAGATATAAATACAGTATTGCAATAAACATACTTGGTAGCTCCAGTATCAAGTTTTCGTAATTTTTCCTCTATTTGACGTTCACGAGCAGCTGTATCCACAGGTCTTGCAGCCCCAAATATATTGCCACCTCCACTTCCTCCTGTTTCTCTGTAATCCAAAATAAATGGCTATTGCATACAGCTAGAAGCAATAACCATGACTTCTAAATAAATAATACTTTCTATACTTACACACAATTCCAAAGCTCAACAGTAAGAAAATATAAGATACAGCAAAAACTCATGAGGCATTTATGAATTCACATAGTGACACCTGATTACCCTTCTGCAGACTGACCTTCACTGGGAACCAATCACTCTCCTCTCTTCCAACTCATACACATGCTTTACACCCTTGATAAAAACTTCTCACTGCCTTTAGCAGCTTACCTCCAACACCATATATTCTTCAGAACTTCCCCAAAGCAACTCTATCAACCTTATCATATGGCATCTCTATCAACCCTATCATATACCTTCTCTATCAACCCTTTCATATGCCTTCTCCAGTCCCATAAATGCTACATACAAATCCATCTGTTTTTCTAAGTTCTATCAACCCTATCATATGCCTTCTCCAATGCCATAAATGCAACATACAAATCCATATGTTTTTCTTAGTATTTCTCAAGCATTCTTCAATGCAAAAACCTGATCTACACATCCTCTACTACTTCTGGAACCAAACTGCTCCTCCCCAATCTGATCCTCTGTACATGCTTTCACCCTCACAATCAATATCCTCCCATACAATATCCAGGTATGCTCAACAAACTTATTTTTTTATTATTATACTTTGTCGCTGTCTCCCGCGTTTGCGAGGTAGCGCAAGGAAACAGACGAAAGAAATGGCCCAACCCCCCCCATACACATGTATATACATACGTCCACACACGCAAATATACATACCTACACAGCTTTCCATGACTTTCCCAGACACTTCACATGCCTTGATTCAATCCACTGACAGCACGTCAACCCCGGTATACCACATCGCTCCAATTCACTCTATTCCTTGCCCTCCTTTCACCCTCCTGCATGTTCAAGCCCCGATCACACAAAATCTCTTTCACTCCATCTTTCCACCTCCAATTTGGTCTCCCTCTTCTCCTCGTTCCCTCCACCTCCGACACATATATCCTCTTGGTCAATCTTTCCTCACTCATTCTCTCCATGTGCCCAAACCACTTCAAAACACCCTCTTCTGCTCTCTCAACCACGCTCTTTTTATTTCCACACATCTCTCTTACCCTTACGTTACTCACTCGATCAAACCACCTCACACCACACATTGTCCTCAAACATCTCATTTCCAGCACATCCATCCTCCTGCGCACAACTCTATCCATAGCCCACGCCTCGCAACCATACAACATTGTTGGAACCACTATTCCTTCAAACATACCCATTTTTGCTTTCCGAGATAATGTTCTCGACTTCCACACATTCTTCAAGGCCCCCAGAATTTTCGCCCCCTCCCCCACCCTATGATCCACTTCCGCTTCCATGGTTCCATCCGCTGCCAGATCCACTCCCAGATATCTAAAACACTTCACTTCCTCCAGTTTTTCTCCATTCAAACTCACCTCCCAACTGACTTGACCCTCAACCCTACTTATGCCTACTTATGCCTCTGTAATTTGAAGACACCTTTCTCCCCTTTGCCTTTGTACAATGGCACTATACATGCATTCTGCCAATCCTCTGGCACTTCACCATGATCCATACATACAATGAATATCCTTATCAAACAATCAACACAGTCACCCCTTCTTAATAAATTCAACTGAAGTACCATCCACTCCCGCTGCCTTGCTCTGCAAGGCTTTCACTACCTCTTCACTAAACCACCCTCCCTGCAAAGTGAGATTTGCACACCACCCTGACCAAAACACCTTACATCCACCACTCTATCATCAATCACATTCAACAAATCCTTCAAAATACTCACTCCAACTCCTTCTCACTCCAACACTACCTGCTATCACTTCCCCCTTGCCCTTTCACCGATGTTCCCATTTGTTCTCTTGTCATTCGCACATTATTTACCTCCTTCCAAAACATCTTTTCATTCTCCTAAAGTTTAATGATCCTCCCTGACTCCAACTCTCATTTGACCTCTTTTTTAACCCTTGCACCTTCCTCTTGACCTTCCTAAAGTTTAATGATCCTCCCTGACTCCAACTCTCATTTGACCTCTTTTTCAGCCCTTGCACCTTCCTCTTGACCTGCCGCTTTCTCTAATACATGTCCTAGTCATATGCTCTCCTTCCTTGTAAGTAACATCCAAATGCCTCTCTTTTCTCTTTCACTACCAACTTTCCTTCTTCTTCCCACCACTCACATCCCTTCCTAATCTGCCCAATTCCCACTTTCCTCATGCCACATGCAACTCTTGCACATGCTATCAATTCTTCCCTAAATACATCCCATTCCTCACCTATTCCCCTCACTTCATTTGCCCTCACCTTTTGCCATTCTAAAACTGATCTCTGCAGGTATCTCTTTACACAAGTCTCCTTTCCAAGCTCACTTACTCTCACAATTCTCTTCTCCCTGAAATTTTCTCTTACTTTTTTAAAACCTCCACAGATCTTCATCTTCGATTCCACAAGATAGTGATCAGACATCCCACCAGCAGCCCCTCTCAGCACATCCACATCCAAAAGTCTCTTCTACATGCCTATCAATTAATATGTAATCTAATGATGCCCGATGACCATTTCTCCCACTCACATATGTATACTTGCGTATATCTCTCTTTTTAAACCAGGTATTCCCAATCACCAGTCTTTTTTCAGCATAAAAATCCATAGGCTCTTCACTATTGCCTTTCCCAACACCGAATAGCCCATGTGCACCAATTATATCTTCAACTGCCGCATTACTCACCTTCACATTCAAATCACCCATCACAAATACCCAGTCTCATGCACTAAAAATAAACATAGAAAAGCTACGGAAAATAAAATAAAAATGGGGTACATTTCAATATACACAAATACACTGCATGGTCACCCTCATATTGTGACAACCAATAATGGCGATGCCTCCAAATTTAGCATTCCTAAAAGAGAACAATGTGCTTACAATTTCTTATCTCTTAAACAAAAGAAAAAAGAAAAGGATACTGCTGTGACATCATAAGGGGATAAAAAAGTACAATAATTAATAGTGGTGGATAGAATAGTCCCACCATGTCAGTTGCCATGTTCACAGCTGTTTTGTCATTCAGTACCAGTGAATAAGCATACACAATCTTAGGCTTTAAAACAGTCAATTCTTATAGATTCACCCTATTTCAAGAGGGTTAAAGGATGTTTAAATTCTTCATGAGCTTCTTTCATTTTTCCCTCAATGTATCATTTTCACTTTTTCCTAAATTTTAACCTTCAAGTATTCATTACTGACAATGGTTACAGATACTTTAAAATTATATAAACCTTAGAATTATATTCCTTACTAACCGTCTGACTGGTGGATCCTTTGAAATAAGCTTGTTTTCAATCTCTTTCTCACGTGATGCAGTATCTACAGGCCTAGCAGCTCCAAAGATGCTACTACTACTGCCCCCACCACCACCTGATTCTTTTTTCTCCTCTCCTCTTGGAGCACTTCTTGGCATCAGATTTAATCTAAAAGAAAGCATAATGATAATCAACACAAAGTTCATGGATAACCTTTCAAATGAAAATTAAAAATGTAGGCTTTCTAAATAGAAACTTTTTTCTCTCCAAAGTGGTTTCCCAGAAACATGAAAAATTCTTCTGGGTGTCTCTGAAAATTATGGTCAAGGATCCCCAAGCCCTTAATATTTCTGAAAAGGTAACATTGGCCTTTCTAGCCTTTTGCTGACCACTCATCCAAGTTTGTAGTGGGTCACTTGTTTTAGGCTTGCTTTCAGCCAATCAGCAACTACCAGTGATGCTGTTATTGACTCGCTCCATTTCCAAATCAAGGACATCAACCCCAAAAGTCACAGACAGCACAAGGAGAAAGGTTTTCAAGAAAAAAGAGAAAATGCAAGGCAAGATAAGAAACTACTCAAAAATTTTCACTTGGAACAAATTTTGAGAAAACAGGTTTGTTTCAACTTCCAAAACCCACAATTCTCAACACTCTGTCCCACATGCATACACACATGAAGAGTTGAGAAAATCTTTCAGATGACTAAACCCAAAAGTGGAGATAAAAAACTTCAGTTGTGACTCATAACCACAATGTAATATTAATTTCCTGAAAGTGAATCCCCAGAGTCACAAAGGGTAGATCCACAAAGTTTAAATTAAAGTACGATCTGAAGAAGGTTGTAGATGAGTGCCAATGACCCCTTTCCATGATTTCCTCCACTCAAAGGTTTCTGTAGAAAGTTAAGGTAAAGGCAACATTTCTCACATCATGTACACCAGTGTAAAACCTAGGTTGAGCCAAAAAATGAGCTTCTTAATCCACACAAAAATATTCCTTGTTGAAGAGTGATTTTCAAGGTTCCAAGGTGAAGTGTTTTAGATATCTGGGAATGAATTTGGCAGCGAATGGAACCATGAAATGCTAGTGAGTCACAAGGTAGGGGAAGGAGTGGAGGTTCTGAGAGTGATGAAGAATGTTTGGAGAGAACATTATCTTGGAGAGCAAAATGGGTGTTTGAAAGAATAGTAGTTCCAACAATATTATATGGCTGCGAAGCATGGATGTGTTGGAAATGAAATGTTTGAGGACAATATGTGGCATGAGGTGGCTTGATCGAGAAAGTAATGAAAGGGTAAGAGAGATGTGTGGTAAAAAAAGAGTGTGGTTGAGAAAGCAAAAGGGGGTGTATTGAAATGGTTTGGACATATGGAGAGAATGAGTGAGGAAAGGTTGACAAAGAGGATATGTGTGTCAGGGGTGGAGGGAACAAAGAGAAGCGGGAGACCAAATTGGAGGTGGAAGGTGGTAGAGGATGTGTGTATCAGGTGTTTGCTTTGCAAAATGTATGTGAGAAATACTTAGAAAAACAAATGGATTATGTAGTATTTATGGATCTGGAGAAGGCATATGCTAAGAGTTGATAGAGATGCTCTGTGGAAGGAATTAAGAGTATATGGTGTGGGAGGCAAGTTGCTAGAAGCAGTGAAAAGTTTTTATCGAGGATGTAAGGCATGTGTATGAGTAGGAAAAGAGGAAAGTGATTGGTTCCCAGTGAATGTTGGTTTGCGGCAGGGGTGCGTGACGTCTCGATGGTTGTTTAATATGGTTATGGATGGGGTTGTTAGGGAGGTGAATGCAAGAGTTTTCGAGAGAGGGGCAAGTATGCAGTCTGTTGTGGATGAGGGGGCTTGGGAAGTGAGTCACTTGTTTGCTGATGATACAGCGCTGGTGGCTGATCCAGGTGAGAAACTGCAGAAGCTGGTGACTGAGTTTGGTAAAGCATGTGAAAGAAGAAAGCTGAGAGTATATAGGAATAAGAGCAAGGCTATTAGGTACAGTAGGGTTGAGGGACAAGTCAATTGGGAGGTAAGTTTGAATGGAGAAAAACTGGATGAAGTGAAGTGTTTTAGATATCTGGGAGTGGATATAACAGCAGATGGAACCATGGATGCAGAAGTGAGTCACAGAGTGGGGGAGGGGGCGAAGGTTCTGGGAGCGTTGAAGAATGTGTGGAGGGCAAGAACATTATCTCGGAGAGCAAAATTGGGCATGTTTGAAGAAATAGTAGTTCCAACAATGTTATATGGGTGTGAGGCGTGGGCTACAGATAGAGTCGTGCGGAGGAGGGTGGATATGTTGGAAGTGAGATAGTTGAGGACAATATGTGGTGTGAGGTGGTTTGATTGAGTAAGTAATGAAAGGGTAAGAGAGATGTGTGGTAATAAAAAGAGTGTGGTTGAGAGAGTAGAAGAGTGTGTATTGAAATGGTTTGGTCATATGGAGAGAATGAGTGAGGAAAGATTGACAAAGAGGATATATGTGTCAGAGGTGAAGGGAACAAGGAGAAGTGGGACCCCAAACTGAGAGGTGGCAGGGTGGAGTGAAAAAGATTTTGAGCGATTGGGGCCTAAACATGCAGGATGGTGAGGGGCGTGCAAGGAATAGAGTAAACTGGAACGATGTGTTATACTGGGGTCAACGTGCTGTCAATGGATTGAACCAGGGCATGTGAAGCATCTGGGGTAAACCATGGAAAGTTTTGTGGGGCCTGGATGTGGAAAGGAAGCTGTGGTTTTGGTGCATAACACATGACAGATAGAGACTGAGTGTGAACGAATGTGGCCTTTGTTGTCTTTTCCTAGCACTACCTTGCGCGTGTGCGGGGGGAGGGGGGTGCCATTTCATGTGTGACAGGGTGGCACCGGGAATGGCTGAGGGCAGTAAGTATGAATATGTACATGTGTATGTATGCATTTGTCTGTGTATGTATATGTATGTATACATTGAAATGTACAGGTATGTATATGTGCGTGTGTGTGCGTGTATGTGGGTGTGTGTATGTGGGTGTGTATGTGTATGTGGGAGGGTTGGGCCATTCTTTCTTGTTTCCTTGCGCTTCCTCACTAACGTGGGAGACAGCAACAAAATATAATAAATAAATATATATATATTTTCTTTAATAAATGTTTCTTATTTCTGGTGTGATTGAGGTAGTGGCAAGAACAGATGAGTAAGCCTTAAAGAAAAAAGTCCTTGCTGGACTCCTTCCCCTGTTTATTCTTTTGAAAGCATTACATAACATGCATCCTTGTCAACTCTGAAGATACTCATCCTTGGCAATGTCAAAAAATGGTAAATGGTTGGTCAGTGGTTCGGGTCCCAAGATGACTGGCGCCAACCATCATGTCAAGAGAATCTGCAAACAGAATTCCTCAAAGACTTTCTAAAAATCAAATCCAAGACCATACACACTCCATGGAATATGGCCCCTACCAAAAGGGTAACTGACAAAGGAGATGATGTGGTGGTCAACCTAATGCAGCTCGACAGCCAGTGGAAGAATGAGGTCATCACCAAGTGGTGACAACTGACTGGAAGGGAATGAGCTACAAATGCTACCACTTTGAGTGATTAGGGAAGGGTAAAAGCCATTACCTTATCAAAGGAGGGGTCAAGGAGATTCTTTCACAGTAGATGGAATAAACCATTCCTAGAGAGGAAAAGAACTTTTGCTTTTGCAAGAGATTCTGCACTAGACTTGTTTTATAATCAGAACATGAGAGATTATTCTTGAGAGAACATAAGATTAAGTGAAATGTCAATGATGCTCTTTTTAAAACTCACTTTGGACGTTCCTTTGGAGTGGAATTATCCCCACTAGACAGCCCCCTTGACCCAGAATCACGATCACGTCTCCAAGGGTCATCTCGCCCTCCATCACGGTACCCACCACCACCTCGGCGATCATCATCATAACGACCTCCACCACCTCCATATCGTCCTCCTAAAACACAGGGTTTAACAAAAAAAAAAAAAAATTGTACACCAAAGACAAATGAGACTACCATGGTATACTATAAATAGGCAATGAATTATGAAGAAAAAATTAAGCATACAAATACCGATGGCACTTCAAGAATACAGAAGAAAAACAACACTAAAAAGAAATACGATAACAAACAGTAGCTAAAATGAGTTGAAATGGCTACGAATCAAAGGGTAATACAGCTTGCTCTACAGACAAAGTTTAAAGAGAATGAAAGGAAGTTGTGGAGAATGTGCAACGAAAGGTCTTGGAGGTGATATACAGAACTTAGGGAACTATATGATTTCACCAACAACAAAATAAAAGTACATACATGAGGAAACAATATTAGTACATTCTAAAATCCACGAGTTCATTTGTGGCAAAATCATCTACATTCATTCATAAGGGAGGGATCATGAGTTACATAGAAGTGTTTGCCAGGAAATTCTCACTTGCAAATAAGGAAATGTAAAATATGGCAGCAAAGCTGATCAAACAAGTACCACTTACCTGTATCGTAAAAAAAAATTAAAAAAGTAATGTACACGAAAATACCTATAAAAATGAGTGTAATTACTTAGCTATACCTTCCTATTTATACCATACAGGAAGGGAACTTTATACCTATGGGATCTCATCCTTAGCTCTTGAACATTTTCTATTATCATACCTCTTAAATTTATGTGAGCTGTCTGCTGTCTTTTGTGCGTACATGCACGTGCACGTGTGTGTGTGTGTGTGTGTGTGTGTGTGTGTGTGTGTGTGAATACTATCCAATTATTGTTTTTGTATTACAAAGAGTTTTATACTTATGTTGTGTTTTTTAACCTTTGTATATGTATCATGTCTTAACTCCTATGCACACACACACACACATACACCAGCCTAAGATAGGTACCCATCTATTGACCAGCCCCAAGGGGATGATGGACACCAGGGTTGGGTGTACGCTGGCTGCCATGCCAAAGATTCGAACCCATGTAGGTCCACCCCTGGACAGGCGTGGGTTCGAATCCTTGGCATGGCAGTCAGCCTACACCTAATCCAGGTGTTCATCCTCCCCTTGAGGCTAGTCGATAGATGGGTACCTATCTTAGGCTGGTGTATGTGTATGTATGTGTGTGTGTGTGTGTGTGTGTGTGTGTGTGTGTGTGTGTGTGTGTGTGTGTGTGTGTGTGCGTGCGTGTGCAGAGGAGTTAAGACATGATACATATACAAAGGCTAAAAAACAGTTCAACATAAGTATAAAACTCTTTCCTTGTAACACAAAAACAGTAACTGGATAGTATTCACACAGGCACACACACACACACAAAAAAAATTGTCCTTTTGCTGAAATGATCATTAAAAATATATCTTATCCATGTTGGGAAAGAAAAAAAGCAGTGAAAAATTTTCTTAATGCCTACTTTTTTCAATCAACTACTCAATACTGGCTTGAAAAGACTCAAATTTGTTCAAATTTTTCAAGTTTCAGTACATCATCCTCATTCTCTGATTAAATGACATGATTATGGTGCAATCTATAATCCTTTTATTAAAATCTAGGTATAGCCAACCACCTCACAAACCTTTCATTAAACTAAGGTTGCAGTTACAGTGTGGTTGCTAGTTACCAAGTAGGCAATCATTTTCAACAAACTTTCAAATATCTTAGTCAACATAGAAAAATTCAAATCATTATCTGTTCATGAAAAATCATGAAAAGTTGCTTTCTATGCCTGTCACCTGTCAGCTTTTTCACCCAGATCATATCCTGTTTGGAAAAAAAAAGTTTAAGGACTTTAGTGTTTCCAGTAAATAAAGGTAGATCTCAAGTATGAATTCCTTGAAATTTGGATCTTAGATTTTTTTTTTATCAAAACATGTTTCCAAAGAGATAGTCTAGTTTTCAAATATCATTTGTACGTAATACTGGAATGTACAGTAAATAATGTAAGAAACATTTACTTACAGTAATTATAAAATATTCTTTCTCTCCACCTTTAACAAGTGTAAACTAAGGAAGAGTAAAGCAATTTATGAAAAATGAATAACTGAAGGGTTGGATGTTTACAGGATGCAATTGTAAGAGCAGGAAATGGACAAAAACCAAAGAAATGTAAGTCATGATGAGTAAAACACACTTTTTATTCATAGTTTATTCTTCAGCCCATTTCAATACCTTCCAACACAACCTCCAATTCCCTTCAGCAAACCACAATAGCAACAACAAACAAACTGTAACAATGACTCTACTAGAATAAAATGCATGCACCTCCACAAGAGCCTTCATTCACTCCTTTAACCCAAAAATGAAAGGAAAATCACTTCCTGTCAACAAAACACCAACCATTCTGAGCATCATAAATGACACACAACATTCATTCCCCATAACAATAACATTAACCCAAGTGCTTCATAGAAACTAACTGTTCTGAGAAAAGCAAATGGTTCTAAATTTGGACATGAAAAAGAAACTCTCAGCATCCTCAACAAACATCTCATCCAATCCACTCTACACTATGCCTCACCTGCCAGTTCTTCCACTCTCACAGGAGCAAATCTAAAAAAAAGCTACAAACCACACAAAATACGGCACTCACAACTATTACTGGCTCCCTAGGAACCACTAACAATCAGTACTAACACAAAGAAACAAAGATCCTCTCAATAAAATCCTAACTCAATATGTTTGGCACATATTTCTACACTAATGACTAAAACCCAAGCAGAAAAGAGAAGGTTACCCCTACCTTACACTTCAGCCACCTCTACTCAAAGATCCCCCATCCAAAGCAAACACAACACTAACAAAACAAGTTTACAGTGAAATAAATGACCAAACTCCCAACTCAAGTCTTAAACTACCGCCACAACAGAGATGCTTTAGTCACACTCTCCCATCTACATCCAAGACATTACCCACCCCAACATAATTTTTTTTTCTTTTTTTTGCTTTGTCGCTGTCTCCCGCGTTTGCGAGGTAGTGCAAGGAAACAGACGAAAGAAATGGCCCAACCCACCCCCATACACATGTATATACATACGTCCACACACGCAAATATACATACCTACACAGCTTTCCATGGTTTACCCCAGACGCTTCACATGCCCCGATTCAATCCACTGACAGCACGTCAACCCCAGTATACCACATCGCTCCAATTCACTCTATTCCTTGCCCTCCTTTCACCCTCCTGCATGTTCAGGCCCCGATCACACAAAATCTTTTTCACTCCATCTTTCCACCTCCAATTTGGTCTCCCTCTTCTCCTCGTTCCCTCCACCTCCGACACATATATCCTCTTGGTCAATCTTTCCTCACTCATTCTCTCCATGTGCCCAAACCATTTCAAAACACCCTCTTCTGCTCTCTCAACCATGCTCTTTTTATTTCCACACATCTCTCTTACCCTTACGTTACTTACTCGATCAAACCACCTCACACCACACATTGTCCTCAAACATCTCATTTCCAGCACATCCATCCTCCTGCGCACAACTCTATCCATAGCCCACGCCTCGCAACCATACAACATTGTTGGAACCACTATTCCTTCAAACATACCCATTTTTGCTTTCCGAGATAATGTTCTCGACTTCCATACATTCTACAAGGCTCCCATAATTTTCGCCCCCTCCCCCACCCTATGATCCACTTCCGCTTCCATGGTTCCATCCGCTGCCAGATCCACTCCCAGATATCTAAAACACTTCACTTCCTCCAGTTTTTCTCCATTCAAACTCACCTCCCAATTGACTTGACCCTCAACCCTACTGTACCTAATAACCTTGCTCTTATTCACATTTACTCTTAACTTTCTTCTTTCACACACTTTACCAAACTCAGTCAGCAGCTTCTGCAGTTTCTCACATGAATCAGCCACCAGCGCTGTATCATCAGCGAACAACAACTGACTCACTTCCCAAGCTCTCTCATTCCCAACAGACTTCATACTTGCCCCTCTTTCCAAAACTCTTGCATTCACATCCCTAACAACCCCATCCATAAACAAATTAAACAACCATGGAGACATCACACACCCCTGCCGCAAACCTACATTCACTGAGAACCAATCACTTTCCTCTCTTCCTACACGTACACATGCCTTACATCCTCGATAAAAACTTTTCACTGCTTCTAACAACTTGCCTCCCTCACCATATATTCTTAATACCTTCCACAGAGCATCTCTATCAACTCTATCATATGCCTTCTCCAGATCCATAAATGCTACATACAAATCCATTTGCTTTTCTAAGTATTTCTCACATGCATTCTTCAAAGCAAACACCTGATCCACACATCCTCTACCACTTCTGAAACCACACTGCTCTTCCCCAATCTGGTGCTCTGTACATGCCTTCACCCTCTCAATCAATACCCTCCCATATAATTTACCAGGAATACTCAAACTTATACCTCTGTAATTTGAGCACTCACTCTTATCCCCTTTGCCTTTGTACAATGGCACTATGCACGCATTCCGCCAATCCTCAGGCACCTCACCATGAGTCATACATACATTAAATAACCTTACCAACCAGTCAACAATACAGTCACCCCCTTTTTTAATAAATTCCACTGCAATACCATCCAAACCTGCTGCCTTGCCGGCTTTCATCTTCCGCAAATCCTCTTCTCTGTTTACCAAATCATTTTCCCTAACCCTCTCACTTTGCACACCACCTCGACCAAAACACCCTATATCTGCCACTCTATCATCAAACACATTCAACAAACCTTCAAAATACTCACTCCATCTCCTTCTCACATCACCACTACTTGTTATCACCTCCCCATTTGCGCCCTTCACTGAAGTTCCCATTTGCTCCCTTGTCTTACGCACTTTATTTACCTCCTTCCAGAACATCTTTTTATTCTCCCTAAAATTTAATGATACTCTCTCACCCCAACTCTCATTTGCCCTTTTTTTCACCTCTTGCACCTTTCTCTTGACCTCCTGTCTCTTTCTTTTATACGTCTCCCACTCAACTGCATTTTTTCCCTGCAAAACCGTCCAAATGCCTCTCTCTTCTCTTTCACTAATACTCTTACTTCTTCATCCCACCACTCACTACCTTTTCTAATCAACCCACCTCCCACTCTTCTCATGCCACAAGCATCTTTTGCGCAATCCATCACTGATTCCCTAAATACATCCCATTCCTCCCCCACTCCCCTTACTTCCATTGTTCTCACCTTTTTCCATTCTGTACTCAGTCTCTCCTGGTACTTCCTCACACAAGTCTCCTTCCCAAGCTCACTTACTCTCACCACCCTCTTCACCCCAACATTCACTCTTCTTTTCTGAAAACCCATACAAATCTTCACCTTAGCCTCCACAAGATAATGATCAGACATCCCTCCAGTTGCACCTCTCAGCACATTAACATCCAAAAGTCTCTCTTTCGCGCGCCTGTCAATTAACACGTAATCCAATAACGCTCTCTGGCCATCTCTCCTACTTACATAAGTATACTTATGTATATCTCACTTTTTAAACCAGGTATTCCTAATCATCAGTCCTTTTTCAGCACATAAATCTACAAGCTCTTCACCATTTCCATTTACAACACTGAACACCCCATGTATACCAATTATTCCCTCAACTGCCACATTACTCACCTTTGCATTCAAATCACCCATCACTATAACCCGGTCTCGTGCATCAAAACCACTAACACACTCATTCAGCTGCTCCCAAAACACTTGCCTCTCATGATCTTTCTTCTCATGCCCAGGTGCATATGCACCAATAATCACCCATCTCTCTCCATCAACTTTCAGTTTTACCCATATTAATCGAGAATTTACTTTCTTACATTCTATCACGTACTCCCACAACTCCTGTTTCAGGAGTACTGCTACTCCTTCCCTTGCTCTTGTCCTCTCACTAACCCCTGACTTTACTCCCACATAATACAAACAATAATTCAACATAATTACTCCCACATAATACAAACAATAATTCAACGCATTCCAGAACTCTTCATGCCCACGATGCATCTATCGCAATGAAGACGCCAAACACTTACTAATGAGTTGCCCCACACTCTTTCCATATAGACACACAGCCATCTCCACACTTTATGACCTCTGATCCTACCTCATGGATATGGATAGCTTCCCAAGTGCTGAGGGAGATGCATTAAGATAAAAGGAACCCCCTGAGGAATGAAGCAAGTATAAGAATTCTACCTCTATATTACCTGCTTGTTGTAAAAGGCAACTAAAGGGGTGGGAGGAGGGGGCTTGAAACTCTTCCCTTCTTGTATTTCAATTTCCAAAATATGGAAGAGAAGGAGCTAAGCAGGGAGTCCTGAACCTCCATGCAGGCTTAGGCTGGGGTGTTTAAATGTATGTGGATGTAACCAAGACGATGTGGATGTAACCAAGACGAAAAGAAAGGAGAGATAGGTAGTTTGTGTAAAGAAAGAAGCCTGGATGTTATGGCTCTCTCTGAGTGAAACAGAACTAAGGGGGAAAGGATATGAATGGTTTGGAAGGTCTTAGGAGTAAAATTAGGGGTTGGTGAGAGGACAAAGGCTACAGATGGAGTACCACTACTGCTGAAGCAGAAGTTGTGGAAGTGTGTGAAAGAGTGCTAGGAAGCGAATTCTACAATGATGAGGATGAAAATGAAAATAGATTGTGACAGATGGGTGGTTATTAATGCTTATGAACCTGGCCATGAGAAGAAGGTTCACATGTCAAGTGTTTTGGGAGCAGCTGAGTGAGTAGCAGATTTGATGACTGATGACTGGGAATGCCTGGTTTAAAAAGAGGGACATACACAAGTATAAATAAGTCAGTAAGAAAGTGGCCGCCTTTCTTTGCGAAACTAACGTCACCTATGCCCCTGGGTTTCGCCTATCCCCACGACACCCATGGGTCAAGGGGAGTACCCACCAGCAGCGGCTTTGCCCCCAGTTGTGGCGACACCTAGCCTCAGATGGCGGCGCCCTCACCGTGTGAGACACTGCCCTGCATACTTGTAAGATTATGTTTGTGGTGGCTCCTGAGAAGAGTGAAAACAATAATTTGTCATGTCATTTTTGTCCTGCTTGCATATAAAGGAAGTGTATTGCTGCTGAGCAGTGATTTGTATGTATATTTGCCTTATGCCTTGTTGAATTTTAATCTCATTCTCTTTTTGTTGTTTTCTTGTTTTTAGTTTTGTTTTTGTTGTCACAAAATGTCACATTTAGTTACCAAAATCTCACGAGGGGGTGTAGGGTTTAGTGTGTGGTACGATAGTTGGGCAGTGGGCACCCGGCAGTGTGGGAACGTTCGCTGGGCAGTTGGAGGCAGGAGTCAGACTGAAACAGAGGTGATACCACCCCTCTCCTGTGAAAGGATACTTCTTAATAATAAAATGAGGACAGACCACCTGCTTTCACTGCACCTCATACAATCACTTGATGCCATTTTGAATCATAAGGATTGCAAAATTATCTAATAAATAAAGTCACAATTCTAATATAACAGAAACACTCTGTAAACATCCTGAACGCATGATAGCTTGAGGCAGACTGAGACTGCAGCAAAGTGAGTCTACCCTATGCTACTAAAAACAAGTGCAGTATGAAATGCACATGGTGCAGCACTTGAGACTTTTCAAAAATTTTCAAATCATTATTTATCAATATACCGTATTATCATTTGTCCATTAAATCAAGGGTTTTGCTGTACATATGATCTCTGACACCTGCTCCTTTAGGAAACTCCCTCTGGGGAAAGGCCACAGCAAAAGTCTCCATAATCAGTGAACTCCAATGCCACTTTTTGGCCTTTAGTGCCTTACCCACAACAGGCCACTGGCAGAGGGCAAGTCTAGTGCAGTGTTTTCAGAGGTTCTTACCTATTGTTCCTGCCTAAAGTTCCAACCTACTACTTTTACATAATGCACCTGTCTAATGTTCTCACATATTAGTGCTACCTGGTGTTTCTACCTAATGCACCTGTCTAATGTTCCTACCTGCTATTTCTATCTACCACTCCTATCATTTTGCCAAAAGGCAGTGCCAGTGCATAGCGCTCGTTGTAGGTTAATTGATAGTTACAAAGTATGAGCTGTGTGAGTTATGTGTTGTAAAGTGTTGTGTGTGACAATGCGAGACTGTAAGTTTATGGACAAAATACCAGCAATGAGGTGGCTGTGGATTGGTAGAATGCAGAGCATAAGAACTACAGAGGGATAACTTTTCTTGAATGTGCTTGAAAAGTTGTATGAGAGAGTTACGACAAGGTAAAAGCATGTACAGAGCATCAAGACTGGGAAGGAACAATGTGGTTTCAGGAGAGCTGGAGGATATGTGGATCAGGTGTTTGCTTTAAAGGGTGTATGTAAGTGTATGTAAGAAATACTCATAGAAAATGAAGGATACATACGTGGCATTCATGAATCTGGAGAAATCAAGCGATAAAGTTCATGGAGAAGCCTTGTGGAATGTCTTATAAGTGTATGGTGTGGGAGGAGAGCCACTAGAATCAGTGAGCTTTTATCAAGAGCATAAGGCATGTAAGTGAGTAGGTAGAGAGGAGACAAACAGGAAGGTGAGTGGTTCCAGGTGAAGTTGGTTCTGTGCTAGGGGTGTGTGAAGTCACCATGCTGTTCATGGCTGCTCAATTCATTTATGAATGGTGTAATAAGAGATAAAAGCAAAGGTCTTGTAAAGATGGGTGAGTATGCAGTCTAATGGGGTGAAAGGGCCTGAGAAGCGAGTCAGTGGTATACTAATGACCCTGCACTGGCAGTAAATTCAAATGAGAAGCTGCAGAATTTGGAGTCTGGGTTTGGGTGAGTGTGTAAAAGAAAAAATCAAGAATAATGTATATAAAGCAAGGTTGTTAGGTTTAGCAGAGCAAAAGGACATGTTAGTTGGGACATGAGTTTGAATGAAAATTTTTTTGGAAGTGGAGTGGATACCTGGAAATGGACATGCCAGCAAATGGGCCTATGGAAGTGCAAGTAAATCATAGGGAGGGGGGAGGGGGTCTAGGAGCACTGCAGAACATGTGGAAAACGAGATCATTAACTGGTAGGGGAAAATTGGGTGTCTAAAGGTATGAGAATTCCAGTAATGTTATTTGGATACAAGATACAGGATGAGAATGTGCTTAAGAGAAAGACAGAGAACAGGACTGACTGGCCCATGACTGGGTTGAGAGAGAGAGAGAGAGAGAGAGAGAGAGAGAGAGAGAGAGAGAGAGAGAGAGAGAGAGAGAGAGAGAGAGAGAGAATGTAATTTCACTCAGCAATTTTTTAAGCTATCACCAACTCCCAGCTGCAGCACATAAGCCTTCTAGTGTCCCCATCACCGCTGTCATTTCTAAAGTTACTTCTGGCATTTTCTCAGAATATACCTGAATTCAAAAAATTGTTGTCTAAACAACTTTTGAAGATATTCATAGACTTAGCATTCACAACGTCTGACAGTAACTACTTATTCCAGTGCTCAACACACCTATCAGAAAAGAAGCTTTTTCCCACATCTATACTACATCTTTTAGCTTTGAGCTTTATTCCACTTGTCCTGATAACTGTAATTTCTTGATATATGTGTCACAAGTGGAGGGGGACAAGAAGAGGGGAACGGAAAGATTGAGAAAAAAATTTTGTGTGCTTGGGGCCTAAACTTGCTTGAGGATGAAAGTCATGCATGGGTCAGAGTGAATTGGAGCAATGTGGTGCACAGTGGGTGAAGCATTCTCAATGGCAGGAATCAGGACATTTGATGCAACCAAGGGAACCATGAAACTTTAGGTATGTGTGGCCTGATTGTGGTTAGTGGACTGTGGTTTTTGGTCCATTACACATGACAGTCAGAGAATGGATGCGAGAGAATGAGGCCTGTCTTTGTCTATTCCTGGCACTACCTCACAAATGCAGGAAAAAAGTAGAAAAGAAAAAGATAAATATCCCTAGGGATAGGGAAGAAAGAATACTTCCCATGTATTTCCTGCATGTCATAAAAGGTGACTAAATGGGGAGGGAGCAGGGGGCTGGATATCCTCCCCTCCAGGTTTTTACTTTTCAAAAAGAGGGAACAGAGAAAGGGGCCAAGTGGGGATTTTCAACTTAGCCTCAGTCCCCTTTTCTTAACGCTACCTCGCTAATGTGGGAAATGGCGAATATGTATGTCTGTTTCCTGGCACTACCTTGCTGACCCGGGATACCGCGATTAAGTATAATAAATATAAACAAACAAATAAATAAATATATATCTACATATGTGCGTGCATGAGTGAATGAGGTCAATTCTTCATCTGTTCCTAGCACTACCTCCCCATGACAATTAACAGCAAGCATGTATGTAAAAAAGAAAAAATATATATTAATCTTTGCTTTCTTTCATACCTGTTTGCCACTCCCTGCATTGGGAAGGAAGTGACAGGATGAGACAAAGAAATGGCCTCATTCGTTTATATCCACTCTGTTGTGTATAATGCATCGAAACTAGAGCCCACTTTCCCTGGTCATTAAAAATTCAGTGAAACATGCTTTCTTATCATAGATTTTCTATATAATAAACCAGTACATTAATAAAATATCTACCAATAAAACTGCTATCATGGGGAGACCCCGAACTTTACTAAAAAGACAGAACAACCCAAGCAAAGTGCAAGAAATATGAAAAGCAGTGAAAAAGGTTGTGCATTAGCCATGTATGTGCTTTTGCTTACCTCTATCCCTGTCATAGCCCCTGTCTCTGTCATAGCCTCTATCTTCATATCTGTCCCTGAACCCTGCACCAACAATGTAAAAAAATAAATAAACAATAAAATAAAAACAAGGCTCAAGAAACACTGCAATTACACTGTACAAGAAGAATATTAAGAAGATTTGAGGAAGTAAAAATCAATAAAGTTCATTACACATATTTTTGCATCTAGTAGACATGGATTTGAACAAGGTGACACAAAAGTTTGAAATGGTTTATGACATACAATATTCTGAGCTGGTATGATTTATCTATCTATCATCATGAATCCATTCCCGGTAAAATAAAGTGAATTAGGTACATATAGACCTCACAACACCACTTATACCTGCATGATCTACATAATCTCCTAGCAATATCATTCAAACCATACAAGTCACACCTTTATAAGAAAATACGATCTAATCAATTTCAAATCACTACTCTGTATGATGTTTGTACCAACGTGCATACCTATTCAAGTACACATACAAACACTTATTATTTGCCTTGAGGATACTCGATATCAATGAAAATTTCAACTATATCCATCCATTACTGAACAATAGCTTAACAAATAAACATTATATGACCACAGTGCAAAGTAGTGGTTGCCTCTCCTAACAATATCATTCAAACCATACAAGTCACACCAATATAAGAAAATATGATTTAATCAATTCTAAATCACTACTCTATGATGTTTGTACTAACTTGCATATATATCTAAGTACACATACAAGCACTTCTTATTTGCCTTGAGGATACTTGATATCAATGAAAACTTCAACTATATCCATCCATTACTGAACAATAGCTTAACCAATAACCATAATATGACCACAGTGCAAAGAAGTGGTTGCCAGGATCATTCTGGAGGGTGGAGCATAAGATCAGTTTGTGAGCATCCAAATGGGGTTGGGATATACTTGGTGGGCAATGCCTCGCTATGGAAAGTGCCAGATGCAGTGCCCTACTCCCTTCTTCTAGAGATCTTGAGGAAAAATTAGTAAAATATGGACAAATGGTTACAAAAACACCAAGTTATAGGAAACACATCCCTAACACTTACACATGGAAAAATATGATAAACTAAAATTCCCAGTTAGTTAGACATGAATGTTCATGAATACTTTTAGGCAAGTAGACTCCATACTGTTCTGCACTAGCAAAAGATCCCAAATTATATATGGCACCCCTATCTTTTCAAATGGGCTCCTGAGCCACTTTGGCTCCTATAACTACACCTATAGTGCAAAAGAAGCCACTGTATACCCAATAAGGATTTTCAAGTCCTGTGCATTGCCAGTATGATGAATAAATGATATATTCTTTATCGTTTCACTCAACTTTCTCAGCACTGCTGGCCACAGGAGGCAACCTAAAATAAACTGGAATTTCCTAGAGACTTCAGTAATTTCCTCATAACCATGGTGAGTAGTTGTACACCTTTTCTTGGGACTCACCATGTCTATGGTGCTGAGCCTTCCAATATGCCCATGCCACTGGTATTTAGGATGGGTTAAATCTAAATAACTTGCTTTTCCTAAATAAAAATAATACACCCTTAACTCATACGGAAAAAAGAATGCTTTTGACAATCTACCTGAAAAAAGTTAGTTAAACATAAGCTTTAATATTCAGGACAAGCTAATTCAGTAAATAATGAGTTTTTCCAAAACTAAGATTAGTTAAGTCTGAACTCTTGAGAATTGCTTTCTTTTTATACATCCTTTTGTACAGAAAGCATAATTTTGCTGTTTTCTTCACCAAGGAGGCTGGAAAAAAAAATTGCTTACCAAAATATTAAAATGAACATTTGTATATTGTCATATTCATAACTCTAATACAAACTTATAATACGTGGAAATAGTCCTCTACAGTACATAATTCATCAAGTCTTTTAATCAAACCATATATGAATGATTGACTTTGTTTCTAATAAAAATCATATTAGAGGCATTATATCATTCTATTAATCTTACACAGCACCCTACATCATCTCATAATCCATCACTGAGTGAAGATAATTTTTCCCACCATAAGTACCCTACAGAGGTCTGTTCCATCACAAGAAAGGTATGGGAAAAATTCTGCTCTCCTCAGTACCTCTACAACCACCAGCACACAGCTGTTGATCTTCAGGTTGTACATTATAAAATCTATGATATTTCTTAAACAAATTATATAAGAATAATTGAATTTGGCTCCTCATAAATATTACATTACAGCCATTTCTTTAATCCTTATACAGCACCCATCATCACCTGATGATCCTCAAGAAAACAACTTTCATTGTCAAGTGAACATTAATTATTTCTGGCTTCAACGCAGATATCTAGATGATTTATCTTCCATAACCAAGAAGAAATAAGAAAAATTCTGCTGTCCTCAGTACCCCTACAACCACCATTGTAGATGAACAGCTGTCGATCTGTAGGGTCTACACACATGGTGATCCCAAAGATATTTAGGGGACAGCAACACCATAATGTTCCTCATATTTATCTCATGACTTGTTTTAACACAAAACCAACTGGGAAACATTCTGTTATAACCTCTTCACCAACCCATCTATCTCTAACAGTTATTGCTGCATCAATATCTCCTTAAAGTGAAAACATGGGAGTGTGTGTCGGGTCTGACTGAGGATAAGGAGGGGCTGTGGTCTTCTTGCACAATACCTGACAACTAGAGAGTGGATATCAACAAATAAGGATATTTCATCAGTTTCTGGCACTACCATGCTAATGAAGGAAATAGTGAATTAAAAAAAAAATACTTTTCTGGAAAATAAATCATCTTCATTAAGTATACAGTAGTGTGCTGGATTCTATGTCAGCAAGAAAAAACATTACAAAAGGTCAGGCATGGTGCAGTACAGATGTTTCTATGATAAAACTTTAAATAAATATCTATTTCTTAAATGTTTGTACCAAAATACCTATTGGTACAATGGATGATTTAAATGCAAAGGTAAGTAATGATTCTCCCTAACCCTCTCACTTTGCACACCACCTTGGCCAAAACACTCTATATCTCTACATCTGCCACTCTATCATCAAACACAATTAACAAACCTTCAAGATACTCACTCCATCTCCTTCTCACATCACCACTAGTTGTTATCACCTCCCCATTAGACATTTCTTTTTCATACACATTTGCCATTTCCTGCGATAGCGAGGTAGTGTTGAGAACTGAGAAATGAGCCTTAGAGGGAATATCCTCACTTGGCCCCCCTCTCTGTTCCTTCTTTTGGAAAATTAAAAAACGAGAGGGGAGGATTTCCAGCCCCCCCGCTCCCTCCCCTTTTAGTCGCCTTCTACGACACGCAGGGAATACGTAGGAAGTATTCTTTCTCCAGTCCCCATATATATATATATATATATATATATATATATATATATATATATATATATCTTTTCTTTCATGCTATCTTTATTCATAATATATGCTATTTCCTATGTTAGTGAGGTAGCATTAAGAACAGAGGACTGAGACTTTGAGGGAAAATCCTCACTTGGCCCCCTTCTCTGTTCCTTCTTTAGGAAAACTAAAAACGAGAGGGGAGGATTTCCAGCCCCCCGCTCCCTTCCCTTTTAGTCGCCTTCTACGACACGCAGGGAATACGTGGGAAGTATTCTTTCTCCCTATCCCCAGGGATAATATATATATCCCTTTGGAAAGAGGGGCAAGTATGAAGTCTGTTGTGGATGAGAGAGCTTGGGAAGTGAGTCAGTTGTTGTTCGCTGATGATACAGCGCTGGCGGCTGATTCATGTGAGAAACTGCAGAAGCTGGTGACTGAGTTTGGTAAAGTGCGTGAAAGAAGAAAGTTAAGAGTAAATGTGAATAAGAGCAAAGTTATTAGGTACAATAGGGATGAGGGTCAAGTCAATTGGGAGGTAAGTTTGAATGGAGAAAAACTGGAGGAAGTGAAGTGTTTTAGATATCTGGGAGTGGATCTGGCAGCGGATGGAACCATGGAAGCGGAAGTGGATCATAGGGTGGGGGAGGGGGCGAAAATCCTGGGAGCCTTGAAGAATGTGTGGAAGTCGAGAACATTACCTCGGAAAGCAAAAATGGGTATGTTTGAAGGAATAGTGGTTCCAACAATGTTGTATGGTTGCGAGGCGTGGGCTATGGATAGAGTTGTGCACAGGAGGGTGGATGTGCTGGAAATGAGATGTTTGAGGACAATGTGTGGTGTGAGGTGGTTTGATCGAGTAAGTAATGTAAGGGTAAGAGAGATGTGTGGAAATAAAAAGAGTGTGGTTGAGAGAGCAGAAGAGGGTGTTTTGAAATGGTTTGGGCACATGGAGAGAATGAGTGAGGAAAGATTGACCAAGAGGATATATGTGTCGGAGGTGGAGGGAACGAGAATGGGAGACCAAATTAGAGTTGGAAAGATGGAGTGAAAAAGATTTTGTGTGATCGGGGCCTGAACATGCAGGAGGGTGAAAGTAGGGCAAGGAATAGAGTGAATTGGATCGATGTGGTATACCGGGGTTAACGAGCTGTCAGTGGATTGAATCAGGGCAAGTGAAGCATCTGGGGTAAACCATGGAAAGCTGTGTAGGTATATTTGCGTGTGTGGACGTGTATGTATATACATGTGTATGGGGGTGGGTTGGGCCATTTCTTTCGTCCGTTTCCTTGTGCTACCTCGCAAACGCAGGAGACAGCGACAAAAAAAAAAAAAAAAATACATATATATATATATATATATATATATATATATATATATATATATATATTCTTTCTTTTTCTTTCATACTATTCGCCATTTCCCACATAAGCGAGGAAGCGTTAAGAACAGAGGACTGGGCCTAAGAGGGAATATCCTCACTTGGCCCCCTTCTCTGTTCCTTCTTTTTTATCTATTTATTTATTATACTTTGTCACTGTCTCCCGTGTTAGCGAGGTAGTGCAAGGAAACAGACGAAAGAATGGCCCAACCCACCCACATACACATGTATATACATACATGTCCACACACACACACACATACATACCTATACATCTCAACATCTACATATATACAAACACACAGACATATACATATATACACATGTACATAATTCATACTGTCTGCCTTTATTCATTCCCATCGCCACCCCACCACACATGAAATGACAACCCCCTCCCCCCCGCATGTGCGCAAGGTAGCGCTAGGAAAAGAAAACAAAGGCCACATTCGTTCACACTGTCTCTAGCTGTCATGTATAATGCACCGAAACCACAGCTTCCTTTCTACATCCAGGCCCCACAGAACTTTCCATGGTTTACCCCAGACCCTTCACATGCCCTGGTTCCATTCACTAACAGCATGTCGACCCCGGTATGCCACATCGTTCCAATTCACTGTATTCCTTGCACGCCTTTTACCCTCCTGCATGTTCAGGCCCCGATCACTCAAAATCTTTTTCACTCCATCTTTCCACCTCCAATTTGGTCTCCCACTTCTCCTCGTTCCCTCCACCTCTGACACATATACCCTCTTTGTCAATCTTTCCTCACTCATTCTCTCCATGTGACCAAACCATTTCAAAACACCCTCTTCTGCTCTCTCAACCTCACATCTCTCTTACCCTATAATTACTTACTCGATCAAACCACCTCACACCACATATTGTCCTCAAACATCTCATTTCCAGCACATCCACCCTCCTTCGCACAACTCTATAGCCCACACCTTGCAACCATGTAACATTGTTGGAACCACTATTCCTTCAAACATACCCAGTTTTGCTTTCTGAGATAATGTTCTCGACTTCCATACATTCTTCAATGCTTCCAGGACTTTTGCCCCATCCCCCACCCTATGATTCACTTCCGCTTCCATGGTTCCATCCGCTGCCAAATCCACTCCCAGATATCTAAAACACTTCACTTCCTCTAGTTTTTCTCCATTCAAACTTACCTCCCAATTGACTTGTCCCTCAACTTTACTGTAACTAATAACCTTGCTCTTACCTACATTTACTTTCAGCTTTCTTCTTTCACACAATTTACCAAACTCAGTCACCAGCTTCTGCAGTTTCTCACATGAATCAGCCACCAGTGCTGTATCATCAGCGAACAACAACTGACTCGCTTCCCAAGCTCTCTCATCCACAACAGACTGCATACTTGCCCCTCTTTCCAAAACTCTTGCATTCACCTCACTAACAACCCCATCCATAAACAAATTAAACAACATCACATCACACACCCCTGCCGCAAGCCTACAGTCAATGAGAACCAATCACTTTCCTCTCTTCCTACACGTACACATGCCTTTCATCCTCGATAAAAACTTTTCACTGCTTCAAACAACTTGCCTCCCACACCATATATTCTTAATACCTTCAACAGAGAATCTCTATCAACTCTATCATATACCTTCTACAGATCCATAAATGCTACATACAAATCTATTTGCTTTTCTAAGTATTTCTCACATACATTTTTCAAAGCAAACACCTGATCCACACATCCTCTACCACTTTTGAAACCACACTGCTCTTCCCCAGTCTGATGCTCTGTATATGCCTTCACCCTCTCAATCAATACCCTCCCATATAACTTACCAGGAATACTCAACAAACTTATACCTCCGTAATGTGAGCACTCACTCTTATCCCCTTTGCCTTTGTACAATGGCACTATGCAAGCATTCCGCCAATCCTCAGGCACATCACCATGAATCATACATACATTAAATAACCTTACCAACCAGTCAACAATACAGTCACCCCCATTTTTAATAAATTCCACTGCAATACCTTCCAAAACTGCTGCCTTACTGGCTTTCATCTTCTGCAAAGGTTTTACTACCTCTTCTCTGTTTACCAAATCATTTTCCCTAACCCTCTCACTTTGCACACCACCTTGACCAAAACACCCTATATCTTCCACTCTATCATCAAACACATTCAACAAACCTTCAAAATACTCACTCCAGCTCCTTCTCACATCACCACTACTTGTTATCACCTCCCCATTAGCCCCCTTTACTGAAGTTCCCATTTGTTCCCTTGTCTAACGCACTTTATTCACCTCCTTCCAAAACATCTTTTTATTCTCCCTAAAATTTAATGATACTCTCACCCCAACTTTCATTTGCCCTCTTTTTCACCTCTTGCACCTTTCTCTTGACCTCCTGCCTCTTTCTTTTATACATCTCCCACTCATTTGCATTATTTCCCTGCAAAAATCTTCCAAATGCCTCTCTCTTCTCTTTCACTAATAATCTTACTTCTTCATCCCACCACTCACTACCATTTCTAATCTGCCCACCTCCCACGCTTCTCATGCCACAAGCATCTTTTGCGCAAGCCATCGCTGCTTACCTAAATACATCCCATTCCTCCCCCACTCCCCTTAAGTCCTTTGTTCTCACCTTTTTCCATTCTGTACTCAGTCTCTCCTGATACTTCCTCACACAAGTTTCCTCACACAAGCTCCTTCCTAAGCTCACTTACTCTCACCATATTGATTTATTTATTTATTTTGCTTTGTCGCTGTCTCCCGCGTTTGCGAGGTAGCGCAAGGAAACAGACAAAAGAAATGGCCCAACCCACCCACATACACAATGTACACACACACACACACGCAAATATACATACCTATGCATCTCAATGTACACATATATATACACACACAGACACATACATATATACCCATACACACAATTCACACTGTCTGCCTTTATTCATTCCCATAGCCACCTCGCTCACATGGAATACCATCCCCCTCCCCCCTCATGTGTGCGAGGTAGCACTAGGAAAAGACAACAAAGGCCCCATTCGTTCACACTCAGTCTCTAGCTGTCATGCAATAATGCCCGAAACCACAGCTCCCTTTCCACATCCAGGCCCCACACAACTTTCCATGGATTACCCCAGACACTTCACATGCCCTGATTCAATCCACTGACAGCATGTCAACCCCGGTATACCACATCGATCCAATTCACTCTATTCCTTGCCCGCCTTTCACCCTCCTGCATGTTCAGGCCCCGATCACTCAAAATCTTTTTCACTCCATCTTTCCACCTCCAATTTGGTCTCCCACTTCTCCTCGTTCCCTCCACCTCCAACACATATATCCTCTTGGTCAATCTCTCCTCACTCATTCTCTCCATGTGCCCAAACCACTTCAAAACACCCTCTTCTGCTCTCTCAACCACGCTCTTTTTATTTCCACACATCTCTCTTACCCTTACATTACTTACTCGATCAAACCACCTCACACCACACATTGTCCTCTAACATCTCATTTCCAGCACATCCATCCTCCTGCGCACAACTCTATCCATAGCCCACGCCTCGCAACCATACAACATTGTTGGAACCACTATTCCTTCAAACATACCCATTTTTGCTTTCCGAGATAATGTTCTCGACTTCCACACATTCTTCAAGGCTCCCAGGATTTTCGCCCCCTCCCCCACCCTATGATTCACTTCCGCTTCCATGGTTCCATCCGCTGCCAGATCCACTCCCAGATATCTAAAACACTTCACTTCCTCCAGTTTTTCTTCATTCAAACTTACCTCCCAACTGACATGACCCTCAACCCTACTGTACCTAATAACCTTGCTCTTATTTACATTTACTCTTAACTTTCTTCTTTCACACACTTTACCAAACTCAGTCACCAGCTTCGGCAGTTTCTCACATGAATCAGCCACCAGCACTGTATCATCAGCGAACAACAAATGACTCACTTCCCAAGCTCTCTCATCCACAACAGACTTCATACTTGCCCCTCTTTCCAAAACTCTTGCATTTACCTCCCTAACAACCCCATCCATAAACAAATTAAACAACTATGGAGACATCACACACCCCTGCCGCAAACCTACATTCACTGAAAACCAATCACTTTCCTCTCTTCCTACACGTACACATGCCTTACATCCTCGATAAAAACTTTTCACTGCTTCTAACAACTTGCCTCCCACACCATATATTCTTAACACCCTCCACAGAGCATCCCTATCAACTCCATCATATGCCTTCTCCAGATCCATAAATGCTACATACAAATCCACCATATATATATATATATATATATTATTATTATTATTATACTTTGTCGCTGTCTCCCGCGTTTGCGAGGTAGCGCAAGGAAACAGACGAAAGAAATGGCCCAACCCCCCCCCCATACACATGTATATACATACGTCCACACACGCAAATATACATACCTACACAGCTTTCCATGGTTTACCCCAGACGCTTCACATGCCCTGCTTCAATCCACTGACAGCACGTCAACCCCGGTATACCACATCGCTCCAATTCACTCTATTCCTTGCCCTCCTTTCACCCTCCTGCATGTTCAGGCCTCAATCACACAAAATCTTTTTCACTCCATCTTTCCACCTCCAATTTGGTCTCCCTTTTCTCCTTGTTCCCTCCACCTCCGACACATATATCCTCTTGGTCAATCTTTCCTCACTCATCCTCTCCATGTGCCCAAACCACTTCAAAACACCCTCTTCTGCTCTCTCAACCACGCTCTTTTTATTTCCACACATCTCTCTTACCCTTACGTTACTCACTCGATCAAACCACCTCACACCACACACTGTCCTTAAACATCTCATTTCCAGCACATCCATCCTCCTGCGCACAACTCTATCCATAGCCCACGCCTCGCAACCATACAGCATTGTTGGAACCACCATTCCTTCAAACATACCCATTTTTGCTTTCCGAGATAATGTTCTCGACTTCCACACATTCTTCAAGGCCCCCAGGATTTTCGCCCCCTCCCCCACCCTATGATCCACTTCCGCTTCCATGGTTCCATCCGCTGCCAGATCCACTCCCAGATATCTAAAACACTTCACTTCCTCCAGTTTTTCTCCATTCAAACTCACCTCCCAATTGACTTGACCCTCAACCCTACTGTATCTAATAACCTTGCTCTTATTCACATTTACTCTTAACTTTCTTCTTCCACACACTTTTCCAAACTCAGTCACCAGCTTCTGCAGTTTCTCACATGAATCAGCCACCAGTGCTGTATCATCAGCGAACAACAACTGACTCACTTCCCAAGCTCTCTCATCCCCAACAGACTTCATACTTGCCCCTCTTTCCAAAACTCTTGCATTTACCTCCCTAACAACCCCATCCATAAACAAATTAAACAACCATGGAGACATCACACACCCCTGCCGCAAACCTACATCCCTGGGGATAGGGGATTAAGAATACTTCCCACGTATTCCCTGCGTGTCGTAGAAGGCGACTAAAAGGGGAGCTCTCCTGAGCTCTCTAGAAGCCCCACAACAGGGATTCCAGTACAGGAAGGTAATGTTTTGTGAGAACAATTTTTATGATGTGAGATTTAATCATATAACCTCAGGTCTCCTTTCATGGGGTTCCTCTATCTTCAAGGCTGCAATACATTCAGTAGCAGGGGGAGGTTAGACTCCTTTAGAGTCAGAAGTTCCTTGATGAAATCAGTATCCTTTCTGTCTAATGAAGATGATTCAACTTTGCCATGGGTGATTTTTTCACTTGCAGTGTAACCACATGCAAGCTGAGTCTGGTTATGTCTAATGATGAGGAGAAATATAAATAGAGTGATCATGTGTACTATGTGCAAAGCAATAATTAAAATGTCAAAAGTTTAACAAGTGGGGAAACCTGTTAATCATTAACCAGTTCTTTTTACTTTTAATCATAAGTTAAAAAAATACGACATTAAAATCATATGCACGATTCCTGGAGAAAAAGTTCAATTACACTCTCATGTCTCTTAGGTATGGAAGAAAGAATTCTACCTCCATATTCCTTAAGTGTCATAAAAGGCAATGAAAGGAGGTGGGTATAGTGGGGCTGGAAACTTCCCTTCGTGCATTTCAATTTCTACAAATGGGACAGAAGAAAGAGCCGAGTGAGGAGTGTTCAACCTCCCCAAAGGCCCTGGCTGGGGTGTCTAAATGTGTGTGGATGCTGTCAAGATAAGAAAAAAAGGAGAGACAGGTAGTATGTTTGAGGAAACAAACTTGGATGTTCTGCTTCTACGTGAAACAAAGTTCAAGGGTAAATGGGATGAATGGTTTGGAAATATCTAAGGACCAAAGTCACAGGTTGGTGAGATTTAAAGAGCTAAGGAAGGCATAGCACTACTGCTGAAGCAGGAACCTTGGAAGTGTGTGAGTGTGTGTAAGGACATGAACTCTAGTTATATGCGAGTAAAACTGAAAGGAAATAGGAAGAGACGGGTGATTATTAGTGTGTATGCACCCGGCCATAAGAAGAAAAGTTATAAGTGACAGTTGAGAGTGCATCAGCAGTTTTGATGCTAGAGACCAGGTATTATTAAAGGAGAATTTAATTGCAGAGTAATGCGACAGCTGAGGGTATAATCAGGGGCCACTGGTTATTCAGTAAAGTCAATGGAAACGGTGAAAATCTTGAGAAATTGAGAGCTGAAAAAAAATGAGACTGGGAATGCCTGGTTTAAAAAGAGGAACATGCACAAGTATACGTATGTGAGTAGGAAAGATGTTCAGCAGGAATTATTAGATTACATACTAATAAACATGCAAGTAAAAGTGTCCTGAGATGGGCCCCGATTGCTCAAAATCTTTTTCTCTCCATCCTTCCACCTCCAATTTGGTCTCCCGTTTCTCCTCACTCACTCCACACATGTCCTCTTTGTCAACCTTTCCTCACTCATTCTCTCCAAGTGTCCAAAGCATTTCAACATGCCTTCTTCTGCTCTCTCAACCACTCTTTTTTTTTTTATTATTTTGCTTTGTCACTGTCTCCCGCGTTTGCGAGGTAGCGCAAGGAAACAGACGAAAGAAATGGCCCAACCCACACTCTTTTTATTACCACAAATCTTTCTTTCCCTATCATTAATTAACTGATCAAACCATCTCACACCACATATTGTCCTTAGACATTTCATTTTCAGCGCTTCCACCCTCCTCTGCACAACCCTATCTATAGCCCATGCCTCGCAACCATAAAATATTCTTGGAACTACTATTCCTTCTCACATCCCCATTTTTGCCGCTCTTCAAGATACCGTTCTCTCTTTCCACACATTCATCACTCCCAGAACCTATGCCCCCTCCCCCACCCTAAGACTCACTTCTGCTTCTACGGTTCCATTTACTGCCAAGTCCACTTCCAAATATCTAAAACACTTCACTTCCTCAAATTTTTCTCAATTCAAAATTACATCCCAATATATGGTTTTGGTGCACTACACATGACAGCTAGACTGAGTGTGAACAAATGCGGCCTTTTTTTGTCCATTTTCCTGGTGCTACCTCAGTGAAGTGGGGGTAGTGATGCTGTTTCCTGTGGGGCGGGGAGATGCCGGGAATCGATTGAAGCCAGGTAAGTATGAATATGTACAAGTGTGTATATATATATATATATATATATATATATATATATATATATATATATATTTCTTTCTTTCATACTATTCGCCATTTCCCGCATTAGCGAGGTAGCGTTGAGAACAGAGGACTGGGCCCTTGAGGGAATATCCTCACCTGTGCCCCTTCTCTGTTCCCTCTTTTGGAAAATTAAAAAAAAAAAAAAAAAAAAAAAAAAAAACAGACGAAAGAAATGGCCCAACCCCCCCCCCATACACATGTATATACATACGTCCACACACGCAAATATACATACCTACACAGCTTTCCATGGTTTACCCCACACGCTTCACATGCCTTGATTCAATCCACTGACAGCACGTCAACCCCGGTATACCACATCGCTCCAATTCACTCTATTCCTTGCCCTCCTTTCACCCTCCTGCATGTTCAGGCCCCGATCACACAAAATCTTTTTCACTCCATCTTTCCACCTCCAATTTGGTCTCCCTCTTCTCCTCGTTCCCTCCACCTCCGACACATATATCCTCTTAATCAATCTTTCCTCACTCATCCTCTCCATGTGCCCAAACCACTTCAAAACACCCTCTTCTGCTCTCTCAACCACGCTCTTTTTATTTCCACACATCTCTCTTACCCTTACGTTACGCACTCGATCAAACCACCTCACACCACACATTGCCCTCAAACATCTCATTTCCAGCACATCCATCCTCCTGCGCACAACTCTATCCATAGCCCACGCCTCGCAACCATACAACATTGTTGGAACCACTATTCCTTCAAACATACCCATTTTTGCTTTCCGAGATAATGTTCTCGACTTCCACACATTCTTCAAGGCCCCCAGAATTTTCGCCCCCTCCCCCACCCTACAATTCACTTCTGCTTCCATGGTTCCATCCGCTGCCAAATCCACACCCAAATATCTAAAACACTTCACTTCCTCCAGTTTTTCTCCATTCAAACTTACCTCCCAATTGACTTGTCCCTCAACCCTGCTGTACCTAACAACCTTGCTCTTATTCACATTTATATATTTGGCAAACAGAAAGTAGGACAAATAAGAACTTTAACAAAGCATGAGACTGTAGCAAGCAATGAGAAAGGTTATGCATTAGCCATGTTCTGAGATTTTGCTTACCTCTATCCCTGTCATAGCCCCTGTCTCTGTCATAGCTTCTGTCTCCATACCTGTCCCTGTACCCTGGGCCAGCAATGAAAAAAAAGAAAGAAAAAAATTTCTGGTCGTACACCTTAACTAACTATAAATTTACTGCCTGAGATGTTAAAGCACACAAATAAGGCAAAATGCTTCATTGTCTAAAGCATATTTTGAGAAAAACTAATTCAAATGTCATATTAGTATCATTCTCATCAGTGAGTGTATGTGTATGTGTAAATATCTATTTGTAATTACCTATTTGCAATGTACAGGGAGGGAGTTTTACGCTTGTGGGGCCTCATCTCTAAAACTATTCCTATTACCATACACCTTTATTGATCATCTGTATGCTGTCTGCATTTACCATGTCCCAATCAAATTCATTCCATTCATCTGCTACAAAAGTACTTCACATCTTTTTTAACAAGTTTCTTAATAACATGCTATATCCTCAAATTGTTCTATCTCTACATCTTTCAAAAAAATTCAAAGAAGTGTTCACTGTCTACATCATCAATCTAGTTTAAAAGCTTGAAGGTTATTGTCATGTTACCCCATCTTTCTCTCTTCCATGGTTGGTAAATTTATGGCCTCTAACCTTTCCCTGTAGCTCAACACTCAACATTTCTGGTACCATCTTTGTTGCCTTCACCTGCACTTTCTCTACAGCTCTTTGTGCCTCTTTAGGTGCAGAGCAACACTTGTAAAGCATATTCTAGTTTTCCATTGTGGGATGCAAAAACCTTGCTAAATAATTCTTTACCTATGAACTTGAAGAATGCAATATTATTATTTACTAGCAAACAGTTGGTCTACATAAACATTCTCCTGGGTAGGACTAACAGGTTATTGGCAATGTTGACTCCCAAGTCTTTTTCACACACACATTCCTGTAACTTACATCTTGCTAAATGATAACAACATCAAGGCCTTCTTTCACAGTGACCAAGCCTCATTACTTATATCCAAATTGGAAACTTCATGACTTATGAATCAGGCCAGTTAGTGTCAGTCAAGGTTCCCTTGTAAGTTGATGCAATCCTCCTCGCTTTTCACTTCCCTCATGATCTTTGCATCATTTACAAACATATTCAGGTATAGGTCCATACCTTCTGGCTGGTTAACTGCACAGATCAGGAAGAATAATGGTCCCAAAACTGAACCTTACGGCATGTCACTGGTGATCTCAAACCATTTCAAGAAGGCTCCTCTGATGTTCACCTCTGTTCCATTCCACTTATTAAACAGCCTCCCATGCAGTACTACTTCAAATCCTTTCTGGCAGTCCAAATATAAACAATCCACACAGCCTTCTCTTTTATCTTATGCTGAGCTCGCTCTCTCATAAGAACACAGGAGATTCTTTCCCTAAAACCATATTGTCTCTCACTAAGGTGATTTCTCCTCTGCAGGAAGCCATCCCTTTGCTTCCTAATTATCCTTTCCGGTAACTTACAGACTATAATCACATGGGAAACTGGTCTGTAGTTCAATGTTTCTTCCTAGCCTCCTTTCTCACATAAAGGTATGGTCTGCTTTTTTTTTTTTTTTTTTTTTTTTTTTTTTTTTTCCCTTGACATTTTGCCTTTCTCCAGCAACATCTTGAACAGTATTTCAAGAGGTGTGACAACTGTATCTGCATACATCTCCAACAAGCGGTGAAATTTCATTAAGACTCTAAGCCTTCAATGAATGAAGTTTTTCGGCATTCTGTTAATGTCTTCCCTAGATATCTCAAAGCTTTCAAGACCTCCTCCCCATTCAATCTCATTATTGCTGGGGCTACAGTATCTTCCACTGTGAAAACACTTTTGAAATTTAGCTATTCGAATCTACATACTTACATCAACTACAACTCTTTGCTCTGAAACCCTTAGCCCGATTAACTGCTCTTAAGCTGACAACTTACTCCCAGTGAATTAATGACACAGTTTTGAATATTCTCCTGACTTGTCCACAATATTCTTTTCAAAAGTTTCTTTGTTCCTCCATTCTTATGCTGCTCTCTTATACCTTACAAATGCTTTGTTCCTCCATTCTTTTTTTTTTTTTTTTTTTATACTTTGTCGCTGTCTCCCGTGTTTGCGAGGTAGAGCAAGGAAACAGACGAAAGAAATGGCCCAACCCCCCCCCATACACATGTATATACATACGTCCACACACGCAAATATACATACCTACACAGCTTTCCATGGTTTACCCCACACGCTTCACATGCCTTGATTCAATCCACTGACAGCACGTCAACCCCGGTATACCACATCGCTCCAATTCACTCTATTCCTTGCCCTCCTTTCACCCTCCTGCATGTTCAGGCCCCGATCACACAAAATCTTTTTCACTCCATCTTTCCACCTCCAATTTGGTCTCCCTCTTCTCCTCGTTCCCTCCACCTCCGACACATATATCCTCTTGGTCAATCTTTCCTCACTCATTCTCTCCATGTGCCCAAACCACTTCAAAACACCCTCTTCTGCTCTCTCAACCACGCTCTTTTTATTTCCACACATCTCTCTTACCCTTACGTTACTCACTCGATCAAACCACCTCACACCACACATTGTCCTCAAACATCTCATTTCCAGCACATCCATCCTCCTGCGCACAACTCTATCCATAGCCCACGCCTCGCAACCATACAACATTGTTGGAACCACTATTCCTTCAAACATACCCAGTTTTGCTTTCCGAGATAATGTTCTCGACTTCCACACATTCTTCAAGGCCCCCAGAATTTTCGCCCCCTCCCCCACCCTATGATCCACTTCCGCTTCCATGGTTCCATCCGCTGCCAGATCCACTCCCAGATATCTAAAACACTTCACTTCCTCCAGTTTTTCTCCATTCAAACTCACCTCCCAATTGACTTGACCCTCAACCCTACTGTACCTAATAACCTTGCTCTTATTCACATTTACTCTTAACTTTCTTCTTCCACACACTTTACCAAACTCAGTCACCAGCTTCTGCAGTTTCTCACATGAATCAGCCACCAGCGCTGTATCATCAGCGAACAACAACTGACTCACTTCCCAAGCTCTCTCATCCCCAACAGACTTCATACTTGCCCCTCTTTCCAAAACTCTTGCATTTACCTCCCTAACAACCCCATCCATAAACAAATTAAACAACCATGGAGACATCACACACCCCTGCCGCAAACCTACATTCACTGAGAACCAATCACTTTCCTCTCTTCCTACACGTACACATGCCTTACATCCTCGATAAAAACTTTTCACTGCTTCTAACAACTTTCCTCCCACACCATATATTCTTAATACCTTCCACAGAGCATCTCTATCAACTCTATCATATGCCTTCTCCAGATCCATAAATGCTACATACAAATCCATTTGCTTTTCTAAGTATTTCTCACATACATTCTTCAAAGCAAACACCTGATCCACACATCCTCTACCACTTCTGAAACCACACAGCTCTTCCCCAATCTGAAGCTCTGTACATGCCTTCACCCTCTCAATCAATACCCTCCCATATAATTTACCAGGAATACTCAACAAACTTATACCTCTGTAATTTGAGCACTCACTCTTATCCCCTTTGCCTTTGTACAATGGCACTATGCACGCATTCCGCCAATCCTCAGGCACCTCACCATGAGTCATACATACATTAAATAACCTTACCAACCAGTCAACAATACAGTCACCCCCTTTTTTAATAAATTCCACTGCAATACCATCCAAACCTGCTGCCTTGCCGGCTTTCATCTTCCGCAAAGCTTTCACTACCTCTTCTCTGTTTACCAAATCATTTTCCCTAACCCTCTCACTTTGCACACCACCTCGACCAAAACACCCTATATCTGACACTCTATCATCAAACACATTCAACAAACCTTCAAAATACTCACTCCATCTCCTTCTCACATTACCTCCATTCTTATACTTTACAAATGATGGTTGAGAAGAGTGCAATCTATGTCTACAACAAAGCATATCCTGAAGTTCCCTCCTTTTTTGACATCTTTTACTGAACTATTCCTTCCTCTCTTAACCTTACACTAATTTTTGAGGCTAGAGGTACTCATGTTCTTACTGCAATGTAAATTTCATGGAACCTTTCACCACAGTACTAAGGTTCCTAGTCCCTGAAATCCAATGCCCATTTCATGGTACCTAAGAAAGTCTTTTCTTTAGCTTGTCTCAACTCTGCTTCCTTAACTTCCTCATTTATCACATAACCAACATTAAGCATTCCATGATCACCATCTCCAAGTGGTGTGTCATATAGATATTCTCAATACCCATGATAATATATGTGACAACACAGTATAGTAATGATGGTGAATCAGTCCCACTCATCCTAATATCTTCACTGACACGACAGTACAAGAAATTTTCCTGTACACCCTCTATAAACTTGTATCCACAATATTTTGTCACCATGAAAATCTACACTCCCCCAGGCCATCTATTTATGACTAAAATCCACATTATCATTACTTCACCTTCTCTGGGAAGGGCATGTTTACTGCTTCATGTATCATCCTGAGTGTGTGTAATTATCTATGTGTAACATAATGGAGGGAGTATCCCACCCACTGGGTCCCATCTCTTGAACAACCTCTACAATCACACTCCTTAAATTTCCATAGGCTGTCTGCATTAATTTGTCTTACATCTTTTTATTCCATTCATCCACCACATTTATACTATAAAAGTACTTTTTCACATCTTAAGTTTCTTTCTTATTTTCATGCTATGTCTTCTAATTGTTCTACTGCTACATCTCGTAATGAACTATTCAATGTCTATATCATTAACCTGTTTTATAAACTTAAGAGATAATGATAAGGTCACCTCTAACCTTCTCTCTTCCAAGGTAGAAAAATAAAGGCCTCTAGTCTTTTGCTGTAACTAAACTCTAGTCTTTTGCTGTAACTAAACTGTCTCAATTATGGTAATATCTTTGTTGCTTTCCTCTGTGCTTTCTCTTTTTAGCTCTTTGTGCTTCTTTAGGTGTGGTAACCAGATTTGGGAAGCACATTCTAGTTTTGGCCTATGTATGATGTGAACAGCTTGCTGAAAATTTTGTTATCCACGAACTTGAATGCAATTCTAATGACTGCCAGCAGACACTTGGTCTCCTTAACTGTTCTCCACAGTTAGGACTGTGAGGTCACTAACTGATTCCTGCAGCTTATTTCTAACTAGATGAGTATAATCACCAGTTTGTACTGTATGAGGAGGGAGTTTTACAACTGTGGGACCCCTATCTCATGAATATTCTCTACTATCATACAACTTTTTTAATCTGTGTATGCTGTTTGCCTTAACCATGTCCTCAGTCATTCTATTCCATTCATCCACCCTTCTAATACTATAAAGTACTTCTTACATAATTCTTTACAAGTTTCTTGCTTAATTTCATGTTATGTCCTCTGGTTACTTTATCTTTACATCTTTTGAAAAACTGTTCACTGTCCACACCAATGATCTGTTGTAAAACCTTAAAAGGTTGTGGATAGGTCACCCTTCGCTCCTCTCTTCCAAGGTCGGCAAATTAAAGCCTTTAACCTTTACTTAAAACTTGGCTCTTTTTTTCTAGTACCATCTTAGTTGTCCTCCTCTGGACCTCCCCTATTAGCTCTTTGTGCTTTGTTGGGTGAGGCAACCAAACCAAGCTTTATGTATGACATGAACAACTTGCTAAATATTTCCTTATTCATATACTTGAAAGATATTCTGATATTTACCAGAAGACAGTTTGTTTCCTTTAATGTTCTCCTAATATGGGTCTCTGAGGATAGGTTAGGGATGTTGCTGAATCCCATGTCCTTCTCACGCACACAGAATTTTATAGTTTACTTACTGCAAGATAATAATCACATTGAGGTCTTCTCTCATTTTGTCCCATCCTCATTACTCATTATTTGTTTGGGTTGAATTTAATCAGCCATGAATCTGACTAACTTTGGAGTCTGTTTAGGTCCCCTTGTAAGCTGGTCAAATCATCTTTGCTTTTCACTTACCTTACGAATTTTGCATCATATGCAAGAATATCCAGGTAAGTCATTCACATTGATCAAGAAGAGTAACAGACCCAAATGAAACTGTATGGTATTCTACTGATAACCTTCACCCATTTGGAGAAGGCTCCTCAGGCATGCATCCTTTGCTCCTTCCCATGAAAATAATCTTCAGTCCCTTAATCCTGCCTGGCATTCCGGCTTCTTTATCAGCCTCCCATGCAGTATTGCTTTCTGGTAGTGTGTGTGTGTGTGTGTGTGTGTGTGTGTGTGTGTGTGTGTGTGTGTGTGTGTGTGTGAACTTTATTTCAATATAATAACCATGCTCACCTCGATCTCGATCCCGATCTCCATAACCACCTCTATCACGGTCACCAAAGCCACCACCACGATCGCGGTCGCCATATCCTCCTCGATCACGGTCACCATAGCCACCTCTATCACGATCTCGGTCTCCAAATCCACCTCGATCACGGTCACCATAGCCACCACGGTCACGGTCACCATAACCACGGTCTCCATAGCCTCCTCTATCACGATCACCAAAACCACCACGGCTGCAAATTAAAGCACACAAAAACATTTTTGCTATACATGTGATCTTTGAGCGTATCACCTTAAGAATATGTAATGCTGCCATGCAACTACTTTTAGATTACTGCATGCAATTTCTCCACTTTCGATGAACATTCTCCTTGGACATTTGTGTTCTAAAAGATAACAAGATATGCTTAAAGATAAAATTTATAGCCATGTACTGTGTGCAAAATCATAAAATACAGGTGTATAAAATTATGAGATAATATCTAGCATGAGGCACCCTACAATCTAATGTGTATGCCTTATCAATAATATTAGCATCACACTTCAATGTGTCATATACTGCCATCAGAAAAAGATGGAAAAACTCTTTGACATACTTTGCAAATAGAATGAGGAAATGATGTAAAACCATATTTTTTCTTTCCTACCTTCTTGCCTTTCAAACTACAGTGAGGTAGCATTAAAAACAAGCTAAATAACTGAGTGTTTTTCCTTTCTAAGGAGCAAATGTGATGCACAACAAACAGAAGAGAACATTTGCTCTTAGGACTCCTTGCTCCGAGGATAAATTTCTTTCAATCAAACTATAGTCATCATGTGCGATTTGTTACTGCAAGCACCATTCTACTTTTATCAAAATTTTTCATCCTCCTATTTTCTGGATTCTTTAATTTCCTAAATTTCGTTATATATGAAATTACCTTCTTACCTAGACAACATTCACTTTTAACTTTTAATATAGTGCAACCATCTAAAAAAGCAAAAATGTGAAAGCAAATGTTTCAAGTATGGCTGATGAATCTGGCATGTAAATGTGAAAAAACAAGGCACTACAAACTGCGAAACATTACACAAGACCATCCTCATACATATATTCTCCCAACAATTAGTCTTATGTTCCTGATGCTACCTCACTAAGGAGGGAAATGGTAAACTGGTATGAAAGTGAGAAGTTTCTGTTAAGTCCCTATGCCCTAACTATTACACTGATGACATACTGATATATCAGTTGATCTTTTTGGCAATGGCAGGGCCAATTAAAGCACAACTGAATCCCCCAAAAAGGATCCTACAACAAAGCTAAAGAAGTGGTAGCCATCAACACTAGTCTGTAAACTGAGTATGAAAGGATCTTCTCCTTTATCAAAGCATAGTACAGTCAACAAATGAAGAGAATTTGAAGTCAGTTACAAGCAATGTTGTAACCTATTTATGACACTTCTGCCAATGGTACCAAGAGAAAGGATTCTTAAGCAAAAGGTATGTTAGCCTCACAACATTCCCTAAAAATCAAATGCCAAGAAGAAATCCCTACCCTTCATCACGGCGATCTCTGTCATATCCACCTCTACCAGGACTTCGATCATCTCTTCCACCTAAAAATAAGAAACACGTTATGGACATTTCATTCACAAACACATCATAAGGACTACCTTAAACATGATGGGAACAGCCATATCCTCCACTATATCCTGGAAAACCCCATCAAAAGCAGATTGTTCTAAACTAGGTCCCATTCACAATTTGATTCTTATAGCTTGTTAACTCCAATGAAGTATTCAAAGTCTTGTCTCTTTTCATCATCTCCCATTCATATTACTTTAAACTTACAGTCTCTATGTTTACCAATCATTTGTTTGACCAATATCTTAAAACTTATCCAGATCTTCTGGCAAGTTTCTACACTCTCAAACCTTTCTCATATGTTCAGCACAATCAGTAAATATATCCAGGTATGGGTTGAGGATCCCTAATCTGAAAAGCTGAAATGCAGCAAAATCTGAAACTTTTTGAGCAAGGATATGATGTTACAAGTGGAAAATTCCAAACCTGACCTCACTTGCCCATGCTGGGCTTTGATGCTTTGTTGGTGCCAGTTTGTTGCACACCAATGTCACTGCCAGACGTATGTGCATTACTCACTGTGTTTTCTGCTCATTCTCAGTTGTGACATCTTAGCTTTCTGATCGTTCAGTGTTACACAAACTTTGTTTCATGCACATTAACAATCTTTGTTTCAAGCACAAAATTATCAAAAATATTGTATAAATCACCTTCAGGTTATGTGTATAAAGTGTACATGAAATATATATGGATTTTGTGTTTAGACTGGGGTCCCATCCCCAAGATATCTCATTATGTATATGCAAACACTCTAAAATCCAAAACACTTCTGGTCCCAGGCATTTCAGATAAAGGATATGTGGTGTGAGGTGGTTTGATCCAGGAAGTAATGAAAGGGTAAGAGAGAAATGTGGTAATAAAAATTGTGGTTGAGAGAGCAGAAGAGGGTGTGTTGAAATGGTTTGGACATATGGCAAGAATGACTGAGGAAAGGTTGACAAAGAGGATATATGTGTCAGAGCTGAAGGAAACAAGGAGAAGTGGGAGACCAAATTGGAGGTGGACGGATGGAGCAAAAAAGATTTTGAGGGATTGGGGCCTGAACATGCAGGAGGGTAAGACGGATGCAAGGAATAGAGTGAATGTGGTGTACCGAGGTTGAGGTGCTGTCAGTGGACTGAACCAAGGAATGGGAAGCATCTGGAGTAAACCATGGAAAGGTCTGTGGGGCCTGGATGTGGATTGGGAGCTGTGGTTTTGGTGCACTATACATGACAAACAGAGACTGAGCGTGAATGAATGTGGCCTTTTTTGTTTGTTTTTCTGGTGCTACCACGTTGATACAGGGTGTGGCAATGCTATTTCCTGTGGGGTGGGGTGGTGCCAGGAATGGATGAAGGCAAGCAAGTATGAATATATACATTTATTTATTCATTTATTTTGCTTTGTCGCTGTCTCCCGCGTCTGCGAGGTAGCGCAAGGAAACAGACGAAAGAAATGGCCCAACCCACCCCCATACACAATGTATACACACACACACGTCCACACACGCAAATATACATACCTATACATCTCAATGTACACATATATATACATACACAGACACATACATATATACCCATGCACACAATTCACAGTGTCTGCCCCCATTCACTCCCATCGCCACCTCGCCACACATGGAATACCATCCCCCTCCCCCCTCATGTGTGCGAGGTAGCACTAGGAAAAGACAACAAAGGCCCCATTCGTTCACACTCAGTCTCTAGCTGCCACGCAATAATGCCCGAAACCACAGCTCCCTTTCCACATCCAGGCCCCACACAACTTTCCATGGTTTACCCCAGACGCTTCACATGCCCTGATTCAATCCACTGACAACATGTCAACCCCGGTATACCACATCGATCCAGTTCACTCTATTCCTTGCCCTCCTTTCACCCTCCTGCATGTTCAGGCCCCGATCACACAAAATCTTTTTCACTCCATCTTTCCACCTCCAATTTGGTCTCCCACTTCTCCTCATTCCCTCCACCTCCGACACATATATCCTCTTGGTCAATCTTTCCTCACTCATTCTCTCCATGTGCCCAAACCATTTCAAAACACCCTCTTCTGCTCTCTCAACCACGCTCTTTTTATTTCCACACATCTCTCTTACCCTTACATTACTTACTCGATCAAACCACCTCACACCACACATTGTCCTCAAACATCTCATTTCCAGCACATCCACCCTCCTGCGCACAACTCTATCCATAGCCCACGCCTCACAACCATACAACATTGTTGGAACCACTATTCCTTCAAACATACCCATTTTTGCTTTCCGAGATAATGTTCTCGACTTCCACACATTCTTCAAGGCTCCCAGGATTTTCGCCCCCTCCCCCACCCTATGATTCACTTCTGCTTCCATGGTTCCATCCGCTGCCAGATCCACTCCCAGATATCTAAAACATGTTTATATATATGTTTATACATGTTTACATATATGTATATGTCTTTGTATGTGTATGTATGTATGTGTACATATGAGCTGAATAAATCCAGAATATCACAATGAAATATTATGCTCACCAAATATATTTTTTGACACTTAATTCATGGTATACCCTGAATTCCTCAATATCCCTCAAGATATATAAACAAGGTCCTCTAAAATATACTTTTCCATTACAATCTATACTCACCAACTAACTCTGATTTGCTACACACACTTCTAGTACCTCTTCTCTGGAGCAAATATCATATTCCTGTCTTTATTTTCTTGCAAATTTTCTTTCTCCAGACAACTGGAGTTATTCTTTCTGATGATTCATATGAACTGTGTGAGTTTGGGATGAGGGCCAAAACACTAACAAAAATTTACAGTACTCACCATCTCTTGAGGGAGCATCTCTTGGGGCTGCCCTCCAATCTGAAACTCCTTCGCTACGATCTAAACGGTCTTCATCTCTACCACCACGATCTGAGAAGCCACGTCTCTGGTTGCCTCCCTCACCCTCAGCTACATCTACACGAATCTTGCGGTTTCCCATTACCTATGGGAGCCAACACATACCACATATAACCACCTATGAAGAGTTACATAAATACACAGACCACATAGATCCAAGGTCCAATCAAGGTGGTGTGGCCTTAAAAGAAAAAAAAAAAAAAAAAATGGCGACCCTATCTATTTGGCTCAACCCTTACTTCTTCCAACCAAAGGAGGAGTGTAATGATTTATTTGTCATCCCCTTGGAGGCAGCAGGATAGGTATCAACGCATAAACTTGAATTCCATTTCCATTAACAGAGAGATCACATACATAAAACCTTAAACTGAATTTAAACATACCATCAACTTGAGTTCATTCTGCAAAAGTAAACAAAGACTCCCAAACAAAATACAAATAATTTGTCAACCACTTCACCAAGTTAATTTGTCAATTAAGAAGTAGAAAGAATTAGTATCCATTCACCTTATGCAGGCACAATCCGGTTACAGCTTCACCTCATATCCTTAATTATTCTTACTGGTTCTTTGCAACTTCCATTTCCACAATGCTAATTTTTTTATAATTATTAACAATCTTATCAAATACATTGCCTGTTACACTCATAACATTTATAAGTTTTGGCCACATTTCAAACACATTCAATATTTCATCCATCATTTCTTCTTCTTACTCTTACAGTTTCTTAATATCTCTCTTATGTAGTAATGCCCTACTGATCAGTTCTTAACTATAATTAAATAAAACTTCCATAAAAAATTCTTTCTTAATTGCAGAACATGAAAACTTCAATTTCCTACCTAAAATCAGCAGTCCCATGATATTTTCACCCTCTACATTTACATACATTTGTGAATAATGTTATACTCAAGAAAGAGAGATATGTTTAACTTCCTGGGATTACTCACATCATCATTCTTGGTGAGGGCATCTGCTAAATCATTTCTTGTTTCAAACTCAACATAACCAAAGCCCTTGAAGCGGCCACCTTCACCACCTTCTCGGGGCAGGCGGATTGACTTTACCTGTTGATGTACAAGCTACCATGAGCAAATGTTTGAAAAGGCCTAACCTTAAAATAATACATCAAAATACAATAATTCAATGCAAACAAAAACAAAATTTAACTGACAATGACCTTGAGTTGTTGTAGGGGTACAATGAAGTTGAAATCACACTTCAGTAGGAGTTTATAGAATTTCATTTAACTTGTAATATTTCTATACATGTGGCACGACATGTTTTGTGGAGACAACCCACCTCACCATGTGTTTCTATTTAATAATATTCAAATATCAACATCACAACATGCCAGACAGTACTTCAATTGTGATGTTGACATTCAAAGAACTTTATTAAATATTGGTACCTGATGAGGTGGATTGTCTCCATGATACATACAAGTGGTTAAAATAGAAGAGGCAGTCAAAGGAGACAGTGCTATTCAAATGGTTAGCCCTACATACTAGTCCTCCCATCATGGTAAAATCTCACCATAAGTACTTGTAATGAAGTTACAGTATCACAAACAGCCTCAAAAGGACCCAGAAGTTTTTGGCTGTTGGCATTTCTGCATGTATACCATATGTATTTATCAATATCCTTGAATGGAGAATATGTACTTGAAACATTTACACATACAATCATTGTATCCTTTTTTCTTTTAATTTTTTTTTTCAATTTTCCAAAAGAAGGAACAGAGAAGGGGGCCAGGTGAGGATATTCCCTCAAAGGCCCAGTCCTCTGTTCTTAACGCTACCTCGCTAATGCGGGAATGTGTGGAAGTCGAGAACATTATCTCGGAAAGCAGAAATGGCTGTGTTTGAAGCAATGGTGGTTCCGGCAATGTTGTATGGTTGCGAGGCATGGACTATGGATGGAGTTGTGCGCAGGAGGATGGATGTGCTGGAAGTGAGATGTTTGAGGACAATGTGTGGTGTGAGGTGGTTTGATCGAGTAAGTAACGTAAGGGTAAGGGAGATGTGTGGAAATAAAAAGAGCGTGGTTGAGAGAGCAGAAGAGGGTGTTTTGAAATGGTTTGGGCACATGGAGAGAGTGAGTGAGGAAAGATTGACCAAGAGGATATATGTGTCGGAAGTGGAGGGAACGAGGAGAAGTGGGAGACCTGATTGGAGGTGGAAGGATGGAGTGAAAAAGATTTTGTGTGATCGGGGCCTGGACATGCAGGAGGGTGAGGGGAGGGCAAGGAATAGAGTGAATTGGATCGATGTGGTGTACCAGGGTTGACATGCTGTTGGTGGATTGAATTCAGGGCATATGAAGCGTCTGGGGGAAACCATGGAAAGCTGTGTAGGTATGTATATTTGCGTGTGTGGACGTGTATGTATATACATGTGTATGGGGGTGGGTTGGGCCATTTCTTTCGTCTGTTTCTTTGCGCTACCTCACAAACGCGGGAGAAAGCGACAAAGCAAAAAAAAAAAAAAAATATATATATATATATATATATATATATATATATATATATATATATATATATATACATATATATATATATATGTATATATATATATATATATATATATGGTTGTTTAATTTGTTTATGGATGGGGTTGTAAGGGAGGTAAATGCAAGAGTCCTGGAAAGAGGGGCAAGTATGAAGTCTGTTGGGGATGAGAGAGCTTGGGAAGTGAGTCAGTTGTTGTTCGCTGATGATACAGCGCTGGTGGCTGATTCATGTGAGAAACTGCAGAAGCTGGTGACTGAGTTTGGTAAAGTGTGTGGAAGAAGAAAGTTGAGAGTAAATGTGAATAAGAGCAAGGTTATTAGGTACAGTAGGGGTGAGGGTCAAGTCAATTGGGAGGTGAGTTTGTATGGAGAAAAACTGGAGGAAGTGAAGTGTTTTAGATATCTGGGAGTGGATCTGTCAGCGGATGGAACCATGGAAGCGGAAGTGGATCATAGGGTGGGGGAGGGGGCGAAAATTTTGGGAGCCTTGAAAAATGTGTGGAAGTCGAGAACATTATCTCGGAAAGCGAAAATGGGTATGTTTGAGGGAATAGTGGTTCCAACAATGTTGTATGGTTGCGAGGCGTGGGCTATGGATAGAGATGTGCGCAGGAGGATGGATGTGCTGGAAATGAGATGTTTGAGGACAATGTGTGGTGTGAGGTGGTTTGATCGAGTAAGTAACGTAAGGGTAAGAGAGATGTGTGGAAATAAAAAGAGCGTGGTTGAGAGAGCAGAAGAGGGTGTTTTGAAATGGTTTGGGCACATGGAGAGAATGAGTGAGGAGAGATTGACCAAGAGGATATATGTGTCGGAGGTGGAGGGAACGAGGAGAAGAGGGAGACCAAATTGGAGGTGGAAAGATGGAGTGAAAAAGATTTTGTGTGATCGGGGCCTGAACATGCAGGAGGGTGAAAGGAGGGCAAGGAATAGAGTGAATTGGAGTCATGTGGTATACAGGGGTTGACGTGCTGTCAGTGGATTGAATCAAGGCATGTGAAGCGTCTGGGGTAAACCATGGAAAGCTGTGTAGGTATGTATATTTGCGTGTGTGGACGTGTGTATGTACATGTGTATGGGGGGGGGGGTTGGGCCATTTCTTTCGTCTGTTTCCTTGCGCTACCTCGCAAACGCGGGAGACAGCGACAAAGTATAAAAAAAAAAAAAAAAAAAAAAATATATATATATGTGCATTACACATGATACACTCCATATATATGGAGTGTGTGTGGCGGGGTGGCGATGGGAATGGATGGGGGCAGCAGGTATGGATGTGTGCATATGTGTATATATGTATGTGTCTGTGTACTTATATGTATGTATATGTTGAAATGTATATGTATGCATATATGCATGTTTGGGTGTTTATTTATATACATGTGCCTGTGGGTGGATTGGGCTATTCCTCGTCTGTTTCCTTGTGCTATCTAGCTAGCGTGGGAGACGGCGGTAAAGTGTAATAAAAGAAAAAAAATCCCTGGGGGTAGGGGAAAAAGAATACTTCCCACATATTCCCTGTGTGTCATAGAAAGTGACTTAAAGGGGAGGGAGTGGAGGGGCTGGAAATCCTCCCCTCCTGTTTTTAATTTTGCAAAAGAAGGAACAGAGAAGGGGGCCAAGTGAGGATATTCCCTCTAAGGCTCAGTCCTCTGTTCTTAATGCTACCTTGCTAGCATGGGCATTGGCAAATGTGTATAAAAGAAAAAATGTTTCTCCCCCACATGAATGCTCTCCATCCCTAACAAAGCATTAGATTAAACCAGAGCTCACTGGGAGAATTGTAGGGCATACCTTAAGACAACTTCCAGTCTCATATAAAGAGGCTTTCAAATTGATCCTTTCCTTAGGAGTGGCACTTTAAGAGGATGTTTTTGCTGCCAGAACCAGTGGATGGTTTCTTCTCTTTATATTTAGAACATTGGCAACAGTTGCCATTTTGCTAGATTAGAATCAGTTGAACCAGGTTTATTTTTTTCCCTGCTCACCTCCTGAGCTTACTCCTATAGCTATTTGGTTTTCAGGGGTTAATAATGTTAGTATCCCCAAGTGGGACAAGTAACCCTTGTGCCATAGACTTCTTCAGCTTTTCCATTTGCCTCAGTTGATCCTTCAAGTTCTCCTGAGTTACCTTTGCCATGTTGTAAGGTCCCATCTTCAAAATATTGGATTCTAGAATTTATGCATAGATAATTGTCACATACTTTTACAGGCAGAAGTTTACATACTTAACGATGACTTTTTACGTAGCCCTCATTGGTCTACTCAAAGATGGTTCCAATGAATGATTCTTACGACTTAAAAGTTACGAAAGCCATATGTGTAGATTTTCCCTTGCCTGTTTATTGATACAGTGGTTAAATTGATGAGAACTACTATTGATGTTTGTGTAAATAAATTATACATTTATATATATATATATTATATATATGTATATATATATACATAGGGTGGGGGAGGGGGCGAAAATTCTAGGGGCCTTGAAGAATGTGTGGAAGTCGAGAACATTATCTCGGAAAGCAAAAATGGGTATGTTTGAAGGAATAGTGGTTCCAACAATGTTGTATGGTTGCGAGGCGTGGGCTATGGATACAGTTGTGCGCAGGAGGATGGATGTGCTGGAAATGAGATGTTTGAGGACAATGTGTGGTGTGAGGTGGTTTGATCGAGTGAGTAACGTAAGGGTAAGAGAGATGTGTGGAAATAAAAAGAACGTGGTTGAGAGAGCAGAAGAGGGTGTTTTGAAGTGGTTTGGGCACATGGAGAGGATGAGTGAGGAAAGATTGACCAAGAGGATATATGTGTCGGAGGTGGAGGGAGCAAGGAGAAGAGGGAGACCAAATTGGAGGTGGAAAGATGGAGTGAAAAAGATTTTGTGTGATCGGGGCCTGAACATGCAGGAGGGTGAAAGGAGGGCAAGGAATAGAGTGAATTGGAGCGATGTGGTATACCGGGGTTGACGTGCTGTCAGTGGATTGAATCAAGGCATGTGAAGCGTCTGGGGTAAACCATGGAAAGCTGTGTAGGTATGTATATTTGCGTGTGTGGACGTATGTATATACATGTGTATGGGGGTGGGGTTGGGCCATTTCTTTCGTCTGTTTCCTTGCGCTACCTCGCAAACGCGGGAGACAGCGACAAAGTATAATAAAATAGAAGCAGTGAAAAGTTTTTATCGAGGATGTAAGGCATGTGTACGTGTAGGAAGAGAGGAAAGTGATTGGTTCTCAGTGAATGTAGGTTTGCGGCAGGGGTGTGTGATGTCTCCATGGTTGTTTAATTTGTTTATGGATGGGGTTGTTAGGGAGGTAAATGCAAGAGTTTTGGAAAGAGGGGCAAGTATGAAGTCTGTTGGGGATGAGAGAGCTTGGGAAGTGAGTCAGTTGTTGTTCGCTGATGATACAGCGCTGGTGGCGGATTCATGTGAGAAACTGCAGAAGCTGGTGACGGAGTTTGGTAAAGTGTGTGGAAGAAGAAAGTTAAGAGTAAATGTCAATAAGAGCAAGGTTATTAGGTACAGTAGGGTTGAGGGTCAAGTCAATTGGGAGGTGAGTTTGAATGGTGAGAGGCTGGAGGAAGTGAAGTGTTTTAGATATCTGGGAGTGGATCTGTCAGCGGATGGAACCATGGAAGCGGAAGTGGATCATAGGGTGGGGGAGGGGGCGAAAATTTTGGGAGCCTTGAAAAATGTGTGGAAGTCGAGAACATTATCCCGGAAAGCAAAAATGGGTATGTTTGAAGGAATAGTGGTTCCAACAATGTTGTATGGTTGCGAGGCGTGGGCTATGGATAGAGTTGTGCGCAGGAGGATGGATGTGCTGGAAATGAGATGTTTGAGGACAATGTGTGGTGTGAGGTGGTTTGATCGAGTAAGTAACGTAAGGGTAAGAGGGATGTGTGGAAATAAAAAGAGCGTGGTTGAGAGAGCAGAAGAGGGTGTTTTGAAGTGGTTTGGGCACATGGAGAGAATGAGTGAGGAAAGATTGACCAAGAGGATATATGTGTCGGAGGTGGAGGGAACGAGGAGAAGAGGGAGACCAAATTGGAGGTGGAAAGATGGAGTGAAAAGGATTTTGTGTGATCGGGGCCTGAACATGCAGGAGGGTGAAAGGAGGGCAAGGAATAGAGTGAATTGGAGCGATGTGGTATACAGGGGTTGACGTGCTGTCAGTGGATTGAATCAAGGCATGTGAAGCGTCTGGGGTAAACCATGGAAAGCTGTGTAGGTATGTATATTGCGTGTGTGGACGTGTGTATGTACATGTGTATGGGGGGGGGTTGGGCCATTTCTTTCGTCTGTTTCCTTGCGCTACCTCGCAAACGCGGGAGACAGCGACAAAGTATAAAAAAAAAAAAAGAAAAAAAAAAAAAAAATATATATATATATATATATATATATATATATATATATATATATATATATATATATATATATATATCCCTGGGGATAGGGGATTAAGAATACTTCCCACGTATTCCCTGCGTGTCGTAGAAGGCGACTAAAAGGGGAGGGAGCAGGGGGCTGGAAATCCTCCCCTCTCGTTTTTTTTTTTTTTTCCAAAAGAAGGAACAGAGAATTGGGCCAGGTGAGGGTATTCCCTCAAAGGCCCAGTCCTCTGTTCTTAACGCTACCTCGCTAATGCGGGAAATGGCGAATAGTTTGAAAAAAATATATATATATATTTTTTTTTTTTTTTTTTTTTTTTTTTTATACTTTGTCGCTGTCTCCCGCGTATTGCGAGGTAGCGCAAGGAAACAGACGAAAGAAATGGCCCAACCCCCCCCATACACATGTAGATACATGTAGATATATATATATATATATATATATATTTTTTTTTCGTACTATTCGCCATTTCCCGCGTTTGCGAGGTAGCGCTAAGAACAGAGGACTGGGCCTTAGAGGGAAAATCCTCACCTGGCCCCCTTCTCTGTTCCTTCTTTAGGAAAATTAAAAAAAAAACGAGAGGGGAGGATTTCCAGCCACCCGCTCCCTTCCCCTTTAGTTGCCTTCTACGACACGCAGGGAATATGTGGGAAGTATTCTTTCTCCCCTATCCCCTATTATTTATAATAATAATATATATATATATATATATATATATATATATATATATATATATATATATGGGAACTTCAGTGAAGGGCGCAAATGGGGAGGTGATAACAAGTAGTGGTGATGTGAGAAGGAGATGGAGTGAGTATTTTGAAGGTTTGTTGAATGTGTTTGATGATAGAGTGGCAGATATAGGGTGTTTTGGTCGAGGTGGTGTGCAAAGTGAGAGGGTTAGGGAAAATGATTTGGTAAACAGAGAAGAGGTAGTGAAAGCTTTGCGGAAGATGAAAGCCGGCAAGGCAGCAGGTTTGGATGGTATTGCAGTGGAATTTATTAAAAAAGGGGGTGACTGTATTGTTGACTGGTTGGTAAGGTTATTTAATGTATGTATGACTCATGGTGAGGTGCCTGAGGATTGGCGGAATGCGTGCATAGTGCCATTGTACAAAGGCAAAGGGGATAAGAGTGAGTGCTCAAATTACTCCACCTCCGACACATATATCCTCTTGGTCAATCTTTCCTCACTCATTCTCTCCATGTGCCCAAACCACTTCAAAACACCCTCTTCTGCTCTCTCAACCACGCTCTTTTTATTTCCACACATCTCTCTTACCCTTACGTTACTCACTCGATCAAACCACCTCACACCACACATTGTCCTCAAACATCTCATTTCCAGCACATCCATCCTCCTGCGCACAACTCTATCCATAGCCCACGACTCGCAACCATACAACATTGTTGGAACCACTATTCCTTCAAACATACCCATTTTTGCTTTCCGAGATAATGTTCTCGACTTCCACACATTCTTCAAGGCCCCCAGAATTTTCGCCCCCTCCCCCACCCTATGATCCACTTCCGCTTCCATGTTTCCATCCGCTGCCAGATCCACTCCCAGATATCTAAAACACTTCACTTCCTCCAGTTTTTCTCCATTCAAACTCACCTCCCACTTGACTTGACCCTCAACCCTACTGTACCTAATAACCTTGCTCTTATTCACATTTACTCTTAACTTTCTTCTTTCACACACTTTACCAAACTCAGTCACCAGCTTCTGCAGTTTCTCACATGAATCAGCCACCAGCGCTGTATCATCAGCGAACAACAACTGACTCACTTCCCAAGCTCTCTCATCCCCAACAGACTTCATACTTGCCCCTCTTTCCAAAACTTGCATTTACCTCCCTAACAACCCCATCCATAAACAAATTAAACAACCATGGAGACATCACACACCCCTGCCGCAAACCTACATATATGGGAGGGTATTGATTGAGAGGGTGAAGGCATGTACAGATCATCAGACTGGGGAAGAGCAGTGTGGTTTCATTAGTGGTAAAGGATGTGTGGATCAGGTGTTTGCTTTGAAGAATGTATGTGAGAAATACTTAGAAAAGCAAATGGATTTGTATGTAGCATTTATGGATCTGGAGAAGGCATGTGATAGAGTTGATAGAGATGCTCTGTTGGAAGGTATTAAGAATATATGGTGTGGGAGGCAAGTTGTTAGAAGCAGTGAAAAGTTTTTATCGAGGATGTAAGGCATGTGTACGTGTAGGAAGAGAGGAAAGTGATTGGTTCTCAGTGAATGTAGGTTTGCGGCAGGGGTGTGTGATGTCTCCATGGTTGTTTAATTTGTTTATGGATGGGGTTGTTAGGGAGGTGAATGCAAGAGTTTTGGAAAGAGGGGCAAGTATGAAGTCTGTTGTGGATGAGAGAGCTTGGGAAGTGAGTCAGTTGTCGTTCGCTGATGATACAGCGCTGGTGGCTGATTCATGTGAGAAACTGAAGAAGCTGGTGACTGAGTTTGGTAAAGTGTGTGAAAGAAGAAAGTTAAGAGTAAATGTGAATAAGAGCAAGGTTATTAGGTACAGTAGGGTTGAGGGTCAAGTCAATTGGGAGGTATGTTTGAATGGAGAAAAACTGGAGGAAGTAAAGTGTTTTAGATATCTGGGAGTGGATCAGGCAGCGGATGGAACCATGGAAGCGGAAGTGAATCATAGGGTGGGGGAGGGGGCGAAAATCCCGGGAGCCTTGAAGAATGTGTGGAAGTCGAGAACATTATCACGGAAAGCAAAACTGGGTATGTTTGAAGGAATAGTGGTTCCAACAATGTTGTATGGTTGCGAGGCGTGGGCTATGGATAGAGTTGTGCGCAGGAGGGTGGATGTGCTGGAAATGAGATGCTTGAGGACAATGTGTGGTGTGAGGTGGTTTGATCGAGTAAGTAATGTAAGGGTAAGAGAGATGTGTGGAAATAAAAAGAGCGTGGTTGAGAGAGCAGAAGAGGGTATTTTGAAATGGTTTGGGCACATGGAGAGAATGAGTGAGGAAAGATTGACCAAGAGGATATATGTGTCGGAGGTGGAGGGAACGAGGAGAAGTGGGAGACCAAACTGGTGGTGGAGAGATGGAGTGAAAAAGATTTTGAGTGATCGGGGCCTGAACATGCAGGAGGGTGAAAGGCGGGCAAGGAATAGAGTGAATTGGATCGATGTGGTATACTGGGGTTGACGTGCTGTCAGTGGATTGAATCAGGGCATGTGAAGCGTCTGGGGTAAACCATGGAAAGTTGTGTGGGGCCTGGATGTGGAAAGGGAGCTGTGGTTTCGGGCATTATTGCATGACAGCTGGAGACTGAGTGTGAACTAATGGGGCCTTTGTTGTCTTTTCCTAGTGCTACCTCGCACACATGAGGGGGAGGGGGATGGTATTCCATGTGTGGCGAGGTGGCGATGGGAATGAATAGGGGCAGGCAGCGTGAATTGTGTGCATGGGTATATATGTATGTGTCTGTGTGTGTATATATATATATATATGTGTACATTGAGATGTATAGGTATGTATATTTGCGTGTGTGGGCGTGTGTGTGTGTGTGTGTACAATGTGTATGGGGGTGGTTTGTGCCATTTCTTTCGTCTGTTTCCTTGCGCTACCTTGCAAACGCGGGAGACAGCGACAAAGCAAAATAAATAAATAAATAAAATAAATATATATATATATCCCTGAGGTCCCATACCTATTACTCCTACTCTGCTTACCATCTACCCATTCTTATCTTATAGCTTACCTCCTTCTTGGGATCACATCATCAACTGCTCTCCATTTGATATCCTTAACATCCTCTTTTCTACCATTACACAGCATACATAAAACATTAATATATAGTTATCACCTAAAGAACAAAGTATCACCAACCTTCAGGTCTTGAAAAAACCTAATAATATCCTCATCATCAACTTCAAAGGGGAGGTTGGCAATGTATGCTGTAAAAGGAGGTTCCCTGGGAATTCGCTCAGGATCCACATCTGGTTCACGAGCAGTGCGCGGAGCCGTGGGAAGTACCAGCCTCTCTGGGGCAATATAACGATCCTCTGGAGAGAAAAACATGATTAACTTTCAATAATACCATAAGAAGTGAGTGTGTCTAAAAATGTATTCATGTATACAATCTAAACATTTCTCACTTGTTCCTTTCTTCTTGCTTTGAAATCAAATTTTCTAGTCCTATCATTTCTTTTAAATACAACTCAACCTCTATATATCTCTTCCATATGGAATCTTTATGTTCCCTTTTATACACATATGAAACTATTCTTTTATATTTTGCTCATATGCTTCTTTTCAGTTTTGTCAATTTGCTCTTTGTACATTTCATAGAATGTTCTAACTGTTCTGTGACCAAGTTCTAACTGTTCTGTGACCAAGTTTGAGAATTCAGTTTCTCAGTCTGCCTCCATAAAATAGGCATTTAGAATACAGCACCATGGTTTCCTTCTTTGTAATATCTCCTATTTTTTCTTTTCTTGTTGTTTATAAGCAATTCCTCTTTAAGTATATAATCCAGCTTGATTACTTAGTGATTACTTTTTCTGAGTGGCGTATTTTCTCAGTGTAATGCGCGTAATTTCGAGGTTATAGTATATAAAAGGTCTAACTTCATCAAATCAGTACCTTTAACGTTAGTGAATTCTGGGGGTGAGATTACTTCTTTCTGATCACCTATTTGTTTAATACAGGGAGGGAACATTAAGAGCTTTCTACTTAATTGTACAACCTATATTTACAGTTTCCTCTTAGTTTTTCCAATGAAGTCACAACAATGTTACTACAAAATTACTTCCACAAATTTTTAGTTACCTGCTTCTTATCTAATTTCAAGTTATGCTCTCTTGTTGACCTGGCATTCCTAATTTTAGAAAACTTTTCTAAATATAATTAAATCTACCTAAAAACATAGACAATTCCTGTAGCTTAGTCCCTTTATTTATGGTATAAACTTTCTGAATCTTTTTTAAGTAGATCAATATGACCAATAAAGTGGGGTGAGAAATGGTGCTACATAATCTAGTTTGAATCTAGTAATACCAATGCTTTTTCAAATATCTTCATGTTTACATACTTAAAAGCAATCTTCATACTAATAAACATTGAATTTCCCACCATATTATAGTGCACTTCCATGTTCAACACACTCCTAAATTACCAGGAAATATCTTGGAAAAAATCTTATGAGTTTCTCAAGCATACCGAGGCACCCTCATCAGTTCTACTTTGCATCTAAAATTATCATAGATTAACAGTTCCCCTTACGTATTTCTTCCAAGAGGAACAAATATCACTGAGCTAAATGTTTTTACCCATTTCAGCAGGGCTTTCATATAGGTATTGCAATAAAAACCCGTCAACAAAGTTCATTGATGTTACATTAACATTACTACCTAACCTTCACATATTGTTACATTTATGCTACATTCCTTAATAAACAACACATCTTCGAAGGCTTATCAAAATAGTAACTACTGTAAAATTAGAGAGATATGACCAGAAAATTTAGCCAGTCATTTGCGGAGTGGTTTGTTCTGATTTAGCTTAGATGAAACATGACACACGCGTCCGATGTTCGACCTATATAAGAAAATTAATAGCAATGTTTAAAATTACACAGCAATGATTATTTAACTACTAATACTGATTGATTTGCACAGAAACATAAAATCTCTCCTTGTTACACATAACACACTAATCTTACACGGCTCATGCTTTGTAACTATGTTTTCCTGTGGTAAGGAGTATATGCTAGCTCGCCCTTTTGGCAAATTGGTAAGAGCAACAGATAGTAGTAGTAGGTAGGAGCAACAGATAGTAGTAGTAGGTGGAACTCAGACAGGAGCACTGTCTAAGTTGGTGGGAGCATCAGGTAGAATCAATAAGTTGGAATGTTAGGCAGGAACATTAGGTAGTAGTAGCCAGTGAGAACAATACATAGAAGCCTCTAAAAACACTGAGCTACAATTGCCCTCTGCTAGTAGCCTGTTAAATGTGAGGCAATACAGGATAAGCATCATTGGACTTCACCAAATGGGAGATTCTTTTGCCACAGCCACCCCCTTGAAGGAGTAAAGGGAACAGACGTCAGATATATGGATAAATAGACAGCTAGATATCAACTTACCTTCATTATCTTCACTTTCTTCTGCCCAGCTACTTTTATTCACTACCACAGCAGATCCACTAGCAGGGTTTGAGTCCCCTAGAAACTCTGATAATGGAACGGGCTTTCCCTTTGTTTTCTTACTTTTTTTACCTGTAATATAAATGAAGCAATTCATAAAAGCTTTCAAAATAATATGAAACAATGTGAAAACTGAGACAAACAACTACTAGAAAAAGGATCTACACTATGCTATTCTCTATCATAAAGCAACATGAATAACTCCACAAAGTATATGGATTTTATTTTTTGATCCACTTAAGTCTTCATTATTCTGATGAAGCATCAAATTCCTTGTCATTTCTGATTGCACATGTTTTGTTTTCCATATTTCTTAAGGCAGATTTTGTTAAACTTCCTGCAAGAAAGATCAGTCTTAACAGTTCCTTTAGTTTAGTATTCATAAATTACATTATTTCCTTTTCAGCCAACATATAAATATGCAATGCATATTCCATTTTAAAACTTTACCTATTTTTAAGTTTGTTCACAATAACAATTGTTATGATGTAACAAATATCGTCAAAGTACATATCATCCCATATAAAGGTTAAAACAATAAGCCTTTTCTCTCCGAAGCAGTACCCTGTGAATACATATTCTTCAAGAATATTGGGTCAACATTCCTTCCTGACCCTTATTGGCCAGTTTGAATTCCTGAGACCTCTTTTCAATCATAGGTTTTGCTTTCAGCCAATTGGTGACCACCCCTTCCTCATGTCACCTCCCATTTGGACCTCCAAAACCATAGCATTCATATTTCATGGAACATGATACCAACCCAAAGTATCCATCAAAAGATCAAAAGGCATAAAGAACTGGATCATTAAAAAAGAGAACGCTTGGTATGGCAACAAGAAAAACATTTGATGGGCACAGCTTGAGAAAGAAAAGCATTCCATTCTTCACTCTATATTTCTGTTTATACTTCCTTATAAAATGACAGTTACAAGTACATAAATAATGAAATTTTCAACTATCAGGCTATCTTGCCATTCAGCAGAAACTATCTGGCTGGATACTTAAAAGCTCCATTAAGCTCATCATATAGAGTCAATATGCATCAAAATAAATTGTAAATATGCTATAATGTGAATCTCCGATATATATACATGGATATATCAGAGATGCACCATTATACGTCAATTGCCATGAAAAAAGTACAGATCATGAGAAAAAGGATTTGCAACTGCAGTAATATTTACCAGTGAATCTATATTTTCATTTCATAAAACATTACTGCTACTCATTCAGCGCTGCAATTTGTTTTATTTTTACATCAGGTAGCCTATTACCTGAAATCTTTAAGGACATTTGCCTGATCTTTGTCATAATCATTGAAATCTGTTTTGTTGTTATCATGGTATAGCTAAGTCTGGTACAAGTACTGACAAGGTTGTACTAATTTCTGCCTTTACATATGTCTGCAATTTCTTAAGGCATTCCTTAACCCTATGACTGTGGCAGCCATAAAACCCCCTGTACACTGTGTGTATGATTCTCAAACAATTGTAGAAAACATCTCCATAAAATTATTACAGAGAGCTCAAACATAATCTCCATAATGAAATGATGTACAACTTAATCTGTCTCTTCAGCCAGGTGTACTTAATGCTCCTCTGCCACATGGAATTATTTATTTGTAATTGCCTACATGTAATTTTTTCATACGGCCCCATCTACTGCACTTCTTATACCACTGACTTATACCATCGAAAGTTTTACAATATTGTAAGCTGTCATAATTGTGTGGTTCGGCACAGGCATTGTCAGCCATGCAAAGAGGTGCATGGTATTTCTTCATATGTTGTTATGACAAGCAGATTTTACAAATTATGTTTTATCATTACTAATATTCACTACCTTGTATCACAGCTTCAAAAATTATTACGTAACACGTGGACATGCTTATCACAAGCTCTTTCTTGACATCTCCAAAGAGATTAACAAAAGTATATAGGAATAATTCAGGATACAGCCTCTTGTTACTGTGTGTAGGATGCCACTACAGAATATCAGTGGCTGTATAATCTACCTACAGGCAGTAGCAGACAATTCAAGTTTTAATCATATAAATTCCAGCTGTAATAAACAGAATTAAACACTTATGACCCTGTAACACTGAATGGGTTAATCGTGTTGAACATAAGCCTTTCCTTCACTTTCACTGCTTCCAAGTACCCTACTTAAGTAAACCTAAGTACATACTCGGAATTTAGATGTACGTACCTGTCAATACTCATTCTACTGAGGGAAAAAAAATCGTCTAATAGGATTTTCATCACCAAGGTTATCAAATAGAGGTGTGCCCTTAAAATACACTTCTACAGAATACACTCAGTCGTGATCTTAGGAACACATGCAACTTAACATCTGCTGGAAGTTACACTGAAAAATTTAACAGCATCGTCACCTCTGAAAGTCCTCAACCACTCACTGCCGACTCATGGGTTGCCCAGTGCAATCTAAATGGCAGTGATGTAGATATTAACATTGAAGGGAAGAAACTGGGCATTGCAAATGTGAGAATACCAGACTAGAATTGGATGGCTGGACCTGCCATGGTTACACATCACCACTACCGTCATCTTGTCCTCTCCCACACAATATCCCCACCTCTTCTTCAATCCAGCCCTCAATAAACACTAACTACCAAAGTTCCTACGGTCATCAAGGTCTCATATGTCAATTTTGGAAGCAGCACATGGCCTAGATGCCACTCACCAGACATGACGATCTACCTAGAAGTAATGACAACAAACAAATGCCCTTCGCCTTGCGCCCACCGCTTTCGTAATATACTTTAATTATGCTGGATGGAATTATATAAATCTGGGCACTATAATGCATTTATTTCCCATTTGCCTCATATATACTTACGCTAAGACAAATATCTCAGTACTATAAAAATGTTTATAGGCCGGCTCATTGAATATACTAATTGCTCTAATAATTGTTTTTGTAAAAGTGGGTGTACTGAAAATTATCATTCATATACACTGTCCTTTTGAGATCCATAATGTAGTTGAATTCAAACCGTAATATTCTAAATAACTACGAAAGTTATAATTAAAAATTAGATTCTTAAAACATATGGCACAGTTATGTGAACTATACGGTGTTCAGCATGGAATTTACTGTTCCATATTTATGTATATATACATAAATACATTACAAAAAGAAAAAAGATATTTGGATGATGATACAACCAAGTCTTAACTTAGTCCTCTCCAATACAGTTCTTATAACGAGGTGCCTTTCTAAGTGAATGTACTATCGTGGATACTCCCGGAGAAATCTTATCACCTTATTTTTGAGGATCGATCAGCATTGTTTCAAATTATTTTTTCTTCCAGTGATAACCAAAAATCTAACCCTTTATGTGCTAATGCTTTAGTCCCGTCCTCTTTCATCTCCCTCAACAGATCTGAAACGTAAATTTGTAGATATGTTAGGAATTTCCCACTAACTACTGTAAACATATGTTCGGTGGTTTTAGGTTTGATATTAGATGTTTAATCTAATGAGACTTTTCAATTCATTTTACCAAATATATTGTACAAGTTCAGTATTGCCAGTGGAGAATTTTTTTTTTACTTAATCTTTTGATCAATTTCTATTTAGCGACAAAGTAAAATATTAGCTTGTCTTTTTTGTTCTATGAAATCTGGCTTTCAACCTTATTTTGAAGCAAAATGTTAGGCTATCTACAATATAAAATTTCGACAAGAAATTGAAATGATTGCAACTCTGTTCCAACTTACTGGTAGCTTCATAAATTAGTTATATCATTTACTACCAACACTACAACTACTATTGATATTATCATTATCATTTATTTCGTGGTTTTCACAAGTACGATCGAAACGCTGAAGAACAATAATATGATATATGGTAGGTTTTTCTACTTTAGACATCAATGAGATCATGATGCAATATAGGTCTTCTGTCACCATGACAGTGGCATGACAGTACTTAGTCCTTCCACCCAAGTCAATAAGAGTGAAATGACACCTCAGATGACCTACACTCTCTCTCTCCTTGATGGTACCAGACTTATGACCTGCACCTTTCTCTTTTGATAACTGGAAGGTTATGGCATGACCTGCACATTCTACCTCTGACCACAGTAGATTTGACCATTTGTACCCGTTTCTGATGAAAAATATTAACGTCACAGTCTAAAGCTTCTACCTCTGATGACAGCAGATATGACAAGATGTGAATTTCAACCTCTGACGACGCAAGGCATATGAAGATCAAGTCGTCTACCTTTGATAACGGCAAACATGGCATGATGTGGTCTTTTACCACTAATGACAAGTAATATGATATAATTTGGAACTATCTCTGTTGAAAACAGACGCAAATATAACATGAATACCACTGATGAGGACATGGATACTCTATTTTTTTTTTCTGCCAAAGGCAACAAAGACATGATATGAACTGGACTTTCTTCCTTTGACAATGACATGCACGTGGTACATGACTCAGCCTCTCGTATCAACCATGGATAGCGACTAGAAGATAATGCGATCTGAGTAGTGCACACTGAACCCACAATCGGTCTTGTCATCCGTGAAAGCCAAGGCAAGGAATAACCAAGGTCAAGGCAGAAAGCCTCAAGTCGTTCAGTTCCTGATGACACTCCCACCACAGAAAGCCTGTATAACCGTAGCACCAAATTAAGAATGAAATGTCAAGAAAAAAACGAGATTTGTATTTCATTCATTTATACGAAAAATAGAGCACACACTAATGTATTTCTATGTACTATAACACAAAAAATTCTTAGCCAAAATTGTTCAGAATTTTGTATGTCAAGGATGTCAGGGGAAGGTATGGTATGGTGGCATTATGCAGAAGGACCAGGAATGCCTGGCTCTTCATCTAAGGATGGATTTTGAAGAATTTGTCAACTGACACCTAAAAACTTTCAGCTTTCTCTTGAGTAACTACTGTACTTACTGAGATGCTACATTGATTTTGAACTCTAAATATTCAATATTCACTCTATACTCTCCTTAACTTCACCTTGCTTTTAGTGATCTATGTAGCACTTAAGGATATCACATTCTGAGCTTATTTTCATATATCAACATTTTCATGAACTGTTCTCACTGAAGTAACATACAAACTAAGAGCTTTGGCTATATAAACTCCATGTTCACCAACATCAAATTACCTATGAACATTTATCTCCAAACCTATATTTTCCAGGCCTTGTTCATGCCAGAAACACATGATTCACTTGAACACTAACCACTCATGAGTTGGATGGAGTTTGAGGGACTTATGTGTAACCTTACAGATACGAACGTAAGTTGTATCACCACTGTATAACCATCATGCATCAGACTGCCTGGCTTGGGGGATTCCTGCTACTCAATTGAGTCATTCGCCAGAGCGATTGCATGCCAATGCCACACATGGATTTTAAAATATTTTTTCCTGTCTAATTTTATTAATTTTTTCACATATATAAAAAAAGGGAACTGTACAATTGGGTATTTCTGTCCATAGCATAAAAGCTTAAATTCATTCAATTTGAGAAGAGTGTTCTACATTTTATGTACAAAGAAATAGAGGGCCAGGTGAACTGATAAGCGTATGCATAATTGTCTGGAAACAAGACTCAGAATTAGATTTTGGCTTAACATCAAGCTAAGGACACTAGTCTTCTTAGTAATGTAGATGTTCTTTAACTTAGATGAAAGCTATTTCCTAATCCTGTACATATACCTTAAACTTTCTTAGGTATTACGAAAATCAAGCATGTTATAGGCTACTGCTAGTCAATTTTGTTCACAGCAACACCATAACTCAAGATAAAAGGTTCTGTATGACACAAGGGACTTTTGAAGTCCTAAGCTGAAATCATATGATGCAATTCATTTACTGTACAAAACCAATGAAATTCTAGATCATCATTTGGAAATACTGACCTTTACAAACTTCAGTGAGAAACTGCAGAGCTGGTTTCTAAGCCTGGAAGAGTGTGTGAAAGAAGAAAGTTGAGAGTAAATGTCAATGAAAGCAAGTTATTAGGTTTAGCAGTGAAAAGTGTGAGTTTGAATGGAAAGAATTTGGAGGAAGTTGAATGTTTTAGATACCTAGGAGTAGGTGTGGCAGCAAATGGAACCATAGGAGCTGAAGTAAGTCATAGGGTGGGTGGGACTGCAAAGGTCTTGGGAGTGGTGAGGAGTGTGTGAAAAGAGAGGTCACTGTCTTTAAGGGCAAAGATAGGTGTGTATTATGATATTGTGGACCATTTGTAATATATGGATGTAAGGCATGGACCTAAAATACAACTGTAAAGGAGTTAGTGAATGTGTTGGAAATGAAGTGTTTCAGGACAATATGTGAATGTGTTGGAAATGAAGTGTTTAAGGACAATATGTGGTGTGAAGAGGGTTAATTGAATACGAAATAATTGGGTAAGAAAGAGGTGTGATAGTAAGGGGAGTTTATATGAGAGAGCTGAAGAGTGTGTGCTGAAATGGTTGGAAATATGGAGAGGATGACTAAGAGGGTATACATGTCAGAAGTGGAGAGAGCAAGGAATAAGAGGCAAACAGGGAGGATGGGGAGGGATGGACTGAAAGATTCTTTGAAGGCTCAGGAACTGAACATTTAGGAGGGTGCAAGGTAAGGGATAGAGCAAATTGGGACAATGTGCCATCAATGGGCTGAACCAGGAAATGTAATGTGGTCAGGAGAAACCATGAAAAGGTCTGTGGGGTCTGATTACGGATAAGGGGTTCTTGTTTCAGTGCATTATACGTGACATTTAGAGAACTGATGTGAGCAAATGAGGCCTATCTCTTCATCACTCATGTGGAAAATGGTAAACATATCATATAAGAAAAACTATGCACATGGCAAGATGCATTTGTTCTTTTCTAGAAGCAAATGGTCACAGGATTTCACAGCACATGATAAAAAGCTCTGAATAATTATAAGAATATGTTGTTGAAATTGAGAAATGGGAAAGCACATAAGGATCTTAAGAAAAAAGCGAATAAAAATCCAAGAGATAATTAGAAAATATATCTAAAGGCAGACTAACATGGAATGAAGGTCTGTATGAAAAGTGGGGATGAACACAGGGAAATTCCTTATACCAAAGGATGAAGTTTGTAAAACATGAGGAAATTACAGAAATTTGGGGGGATCATGGTACAAGATGTGGGTATCAATATGGTAGGATTACAAGTCATGAGAGTTAGGTACAGGTATGGGAGAGAGGATGATATAAATAGTAAAACAGTAATGCACAAGAAACTGGAAGAAGCAGGAATATATATGAAATGGTGAGAGACTACGAAGAAATGAAGTGAAGCTACAGTTGTATGGACTTGGAAAGAGTGTATAGCAGCATAAAACAAGAGATCATGTTCCTAATGACAAGACAAAGGCAAACATTTCCACTGTATAAAGATATGGGGAGAAAAAATGATACAAGAATTCTGGCTTGGGATAAATCTTCTCCATACAGGTCACAAAATACACAGAAGGACTGTGATTGTATTCAAATGATTAGAGAACCCTACATTAGTGAATAAAAATGTAATTTTGGAAGGGGAGAAGGTATATAAACCAGTTAATTTCACTTTGGAAGGCAGTGAAGTTCTTACAAAAAAGTGAACAGCAATTATGGTTTTTGAAAAGGTATACAACAATCAACAGAAAAGAAGTTTTGAAAGTTCTGACTCTGTGGTATGCATGGAAGACTTCTTAATGTTGTTAAGACCTTTCAGCTTATGTAAGAGTAAAAAGTTTTATCATTATAAGTGGCTTGATATGAATATAGGACTTCATCAAGGCTTGGAAATGTCCCCATAGTTGTTTAATGTTTCTATGGATAGGGCATTAAATAAGATGAGACGGGAAGTGATCGAGGTATAATGCTGTATGTACACGATATGGGTCTGTTAAATGAATAAAAGGGTGTGGTTTTGAGATGTGCAAGAAGAGGATGTGGAAAGTAATTGTGAGTAAAGCAAGGTCCACCCCTTCAATCCCTAAATGGAAGAAATTGTCATATGATGATCTCATCAGGAATGGCATCCAACGTCATATGATGATCTAACTTTTCCTGCCTTAGTTTATATATCCAATGAAATTTTTATATCAATGCCAGCCCAAAGAGGTAAGTTCTATTGCCAAGCAGGTACAGCAAAAGATTAAGCTCTCTTCAGTATCCCTATGATCACCATTGCAGGCATAAATCTGTTGACTTCTTAGGTCATGCATACTACAACCCTGAGGAAAATATGTAGTATTGGATGACCTATGTGATAAGGAGGAACACTTATCATATTCATCTGCTAGTGTGGAAAGTTGAGAATTACTAGTGCAGTGTGCAGATATAAGTGTTTCAGAGGGTGATTTTAGTGGAAGTGCTTAATCTTTGTGTAGTCATTTGAAGCAGATTACACAACTGTTCCTCATTGTCATGGATATAATACTGGAGTGATGTAGGACTTTAGTGCCAGGTAAGAGTAAAGAGCTAGAATATTTCGAAGCATATTTTGATTGAGAAGTTCACTTATAAAGATGTGAATAGTGTACCAATCAGTGTGCAGGGTATATGTTTTGCATATATTCATTTTACTCACCACTAATATTATGCCCATGTAAGAAATAGGAGTAAAGTGTAATATAGACAAACAGGGCATCCATAACCAATCCTCATATCATCAGGAAACAATAAATGACTCACTTCCCAGGCCCTCTCATCCCCAACAGACTGCGTATTCGTCTCTCTCTCCAAAACTCTAGCATTTATCTCCCTAATCACCTCATCCATAAACAAATTAAACAACCATGGGGACATCACACATCCCTGCCACAGACCGACATTCACTGGGAACCAATCACTCTCCTTTCTTCCTACTCGTACACGTCTTACATCCTTGTTAAAAACTTTTCTCTGCTTCTAGCATCTTATCTCCACAAAGCATTTCTATCAGCCCTGTCAAATGTCTTCTCCAGATCCATAAATGCTACATACAAATCCATCTGTTTTTCTAGGTATTTCTAACACACATTCTTCAAAGCAAACATCTGAACCACACATCCTCTACCACTTCTGCTTTTCTTTGTCTGCTCCTGGAGCTACCTTGCTAAGTCAGGAAATGGCGAACAAGAATGAAAAAATGGCTATGCCATGCTGAGATTTAAATGCCTGAATATCATGCAAGTCTAAGATCCTGCAATGCATTTTTAAGTGGTTATGGTTGCCTGACTTGAATAAACAGTTCATTCTATATTTCAAATACTGTAATGCTACAATTCATCAGGCTGAGACAATTTTTTCTAATGCTGTCTAGTCTAAAAGCTTGTAAATATGACTTATATTTAAGTAAAAATAAAATTGACGGCTGTTAACAGCATATACATTTAAGAAAGTTATGTAATCAATTCTCAACTATCAGTATAATTCCATATGTCATGACTAGATAAAACATTTTAAATTACATATCACTTTTGCATCTGTCCTTAAGATTAACATTTAGACTGAAAGTTTGAAGGCTCTTCTTAAGAAGTCACTTCAAGCACGATGAATTTTCTTTTTCCTGAGAGCTGCAAGAATGAGGAGAGTAGCACCAGCAGTGATACAGGTGGTGGTCAGCAGCACAGTGTCCAGCAAATCTGTGTTTCCTACTGGTACCACACCTACAACTGCCTCACTTGTCTGTGGAAGACATAATGCCACAAGTAATATTCTAATAATTATTTACAATAAAGCTAGAATTAATCACAAAATAACTTACCAAAACACCACATCATTTTAACAGCGATTAAAATATTTTGTAATCAATCTGCAGCAACCTTTAACAAGTAGACATTAATACTCTCATTTCTTAATCTTTTTCCAGCACATAATTCCACTTTCCTAACTTTATTTCCATCTCTACAGAGCATTTCCCATACACCATACTAAATATTCTTTTTGATAATCAGACATCTTTAGCAAGATCAAACCATGTTTTATCTAGGTAGTTAGTAAGTTAATATTACCTTGACTAAAACAGCACTACAAGACAAAAGGATGATATAGATTTTTCTCACCTAATTCTAACCACTGGCCAATCATAAGCTGACAGAAGGATTACAAGATATTATCTCAAAATACAAATCATCTTCGTGAACCAAATATTCCTTTTGTTTCATATTTAACCTTCTCATCATTTATGATCCATACAACCTTTTCATTTACGTCAGTTACATTACTGCTATGCTGCACTTACTAATACCCTCATTAGGTCATAATGCTGTGCAAGACCCAACACAATAAATGGTATTTCCACTACAGGAGGATCTTATTTTCAATAACAACAACAACTATCTCAAGCCAAACTCTTTTTCTATCCCATCGTATGATTCCACCCGTTTTCCTTTGCAATTATTAACTTATTCATTAAGTCTTTTTTTCAGTTTTGTTCTGCATTATCTCTCTATAGGAATATATTTAATAGCTGGTTAAACATATGATAAAGAAGAAGAAAGAAACTTACACTGAAGGTATGTACAAGGAGCCATTCACACTGCTGCAATCCACTGGGAGGACATGGTTCCAACTGCAGCAAAGGCCTGCAGGTGTCTCCACCATTATCTTCACACTGAATAAGTACAGATGGGTGTTGCAGTCTTACTCCTACCTCCAAAGGGTATGACTCCCCACTTCGAGCCCTGAAACATGAAGTAGTGATACCCATATGTATATCTACATATAAAATCCTATGTGTAAAACAGGATGACTTGGAAACACATCTTCAGTCAACACAATCAAGACACATTTGAGCCATACACATGTACTCTCTCACTTCATCCACACACATCACATTTAGTCTTCTCTAACCAAAATTATCCATCTCATAATCATGGCTCATAAAAAATCCATACTCCATCCCTTATTCTGTTAGCTAATTTCCTCTAAAGTGTCAGCCATTACTTTTCTCATGAATGTGAGTTATTCATCAAATATTTGACTCTTCAGTATTTACAGTCTAGGTCCATTTTTACTACCTCAGCTCTCTTACAGAAATTGATGGGACACTTCCCTCATCCACTTGGGATAAAAAAAAGGCAACTACTTGACTCTTTTTATTTTTTTTATTATACTTTGTCGCTGTCTCCCGCGTTTGCGAGGTAGCGCAAGGAAACAGACGAAAGAAATGGCCCCCCCCCATACACATGTATATACATACGTCCACACACGCAAATATACATACCTACACAGCTTTCCATGGTTTACCCCAGACGCTTCACATGCCTTGCTTCAATCCACTGACAGCACGTCAACCCCGGTATACCACATCGCTCCAATTCACTCTATTCCTTGCCCTCCTTTCACCCTCCTGCATGTTCAGGCCCCGATCACACAAAATCTTTTTCACTCCATCTTTCCACCTCCAATTTGGTCTCCCTCTTCTCCTTGTTCCCTCCACCTCCGACACATATATCCTCTTGGTCAATCTTTCCTCACTCATCCTCTTGCATACTGATCCAAATTAATTTACTAATGTCTATAATTCTAATTTTGACTTTTAAACTCTTGTTTTGACTCTTTTAACAGAACCAGAATACTCTGTCTAATGCAATGCATGAAAATCAACTTTTGTGTTAATATAATAAGTGGTGTTACTGCATGCTGCCTGCACATGGTTGAACTGTAAGTCAAAAGTCATCTTCAGTGAGGTCATATCACTGTTAATGAACAAACAGAAACAGTCTTGTTGAGAACTTCTCACTCTGGATGAGTTGCTGCTCCTTACTGGAGTGCAGCCTTGAAGTTGAAAGAGAAGGTGTCCTGGAACTGCATAATCAATCATGAAGCAAGGTGGATTTACAATGCATCCAAAATATATGAGGATGAAGTAAACTTTAAGAAGAGCTTGTCTGTAGTGTGTCACTGATTGTGGAGTGTACAGTTCATGAAACTTGTCTCCTTCACCTGCAAACCAGTTGTATATGAAGCAACCATGTTAATATGAAACTGCACTAAACAATTTCCTCCTATTCCATACCTGTGATAACGGAGGTGGACAGGAACAGTAATATTCACCAGCCAACGACCATCATCCATAGGCTTGGGAACTACATAAAAGTAAGCCACAATCCGCGGTGAGAGGTGTTCTGGTGTCTCCACATTGACAACCTAAGTAAATGATAAATGCAAATGTTACAACTCTGAAAAATAAATTGCTTTAACCTTAAAGTTACAGTCAAACAAATATACTGCCTGTTGCATCCTTTGATCCCTGACAGCAATGCTTTATCTGTTTTCATGATTCCATTCCCCTTCAAGAACAGCTTTTTCATAAAACAATGCTCTAAAGTACCACACCTAAGGCTTACTGTTCACATAAATTCCTATACAACTTATAAGTGTTATTGCTGTGAATCAAGTAGCTGATTTGGGTGAGAAACTGCAGAAGCTGGTGACTGAGTTTGGTAAAGTGTGTGAAAGAAGAAAGCTGAGAGTAAATGTGAATAAGAGCAAGGTTATTAGGTACAGTAGGGTTGAGGGACAAGTCAATTGGGAGGTAAGTCTGAATGGAGAAAAACTGGAGGAAGTGAAATGTTTTAGATATCTAGGAGTGGTTTTGGCAGCGGATGGAACCATGGAAGCGGAAGTGAATCATAGGGTGGGGGAGGGGACAAAAGTTCTGGGAGTGTTGAAAAATGTGTGGATGACGACAACATTATCTTGGAAAGCAAAAATGGGTATGTTTGAAGGAATAGTGGTTCCAACAATGTTATATGGTTGTGAGGCATGGGCTATAGATAGAGTTGTGCGGAGGAGGGTGGATGTGCTGGAAATGAGATGTTTGAGGACAATATGTGGTGAGAGGTGGTTTGATCGAGTAAGTAATGAAAGGGTAAGAGAGATGCGTGGTAATAAAAAGAGTGTGGCTGAGAGAGCAGAAGAGGGTGTTTTGAAATGGTTTGGTCACATGGAGAAAATGAGTGAGGAAAGATTGACAAAGAGGATATATGTGTCAGAGGTGGAGGGAATGAATAGAAGTGGGAGACCAAATTGGAGGTGGAAAGATGGAGTGAAAAGGATTTTGAGTGACCGGGGACTGAACATGCAGGAGGGTGAAAGGCATGCAAGGAATAGAGTGAATTGGAACGATGTGGTATACCAGGGTCGACATGCTGTCAATGGATTGAACCAGGGCATGTGAAGTGTTTGGGGATAAACCATGGAAAGTTTTGTGGGGAATGAATATGGAAAGGGAGCTGTGGTTTCGGTGCATTATACATGAGAGCTAGAGACTGAGTGTGAACGAATGTGGCCTTTGTTGTCTTTTCCTAGCGCTACCTCGCACACATGCGGGGGGAGGGGGTTGTCATTTCTTATATGACGGTGTGGCGATGGGAATGAATAAGGGCAGACAGCATGAATTATTTACATGTGTATATATGTATATGTCTGTGTGTGTATATAAATGTATATGTTGAGATGTATAGGTATGTATATGTGCGTGTGTGGACATGTATGTGCATACATGTGGATGTGGGTGGGTTGGGCCATTCTTTCATCTGTTTCCTTGCGCTACCCCACTAATGCGGGAGACAGCAACAAAGTATAATAAACATAAATAAATAATAATAAACATACCTGTGGGATATAATAATCAGGACCACCTAATGCTCTCAGAAAGCGAAGCTGATTTGGATCCACATATGAGCCAGGAGGAAAGATTTCCTTAATGAGAACTATACATGTATGCAGGTCTTCAGAAGATGACAAAAATACTGTTGTCTCTAAATCCCTGAAACAAGAAGCCAAGCATTCATGAACACAGTATTTTTCTTATAAAAAGTTAAATACTGAAAACAAGTATGGATGGAAGTATAATTACCCATAAAGCCCTAAATCTAAGCTTTTAAAATACCAAAACATGAAAGCTTCAACCCCATGTCACTCAACAGTCTATAGTATACACTCCAATAGAAAACAAATAAATACAATGGGGGTGTATCATGATGGACAGGTATAATTTTCACCTTCTATCATTTACAAAATATTGATTATAGTTCCCCATTTCAGAAGTTTCAACATCTACAAGGGAAAATGTAGCAATATGTATGCTGTGATACATGTAACCTAAATCAATGAATGCATTTACCAATCCATCACTACATAATATTTTTGCAAATGCTCTTTATAAACTTACTGATGATAAAAATTCCATTTTACTGCAATCTAAATCTTCTATGATTAGGAATAACATGCATACCTGTGGAAGCCTTCATTAAGTAGTCTACGTTCCACTTGGGCATTAGTTTTGAGAACTAGAGGACAAGTGTTGGCCCAAGACATCGATGCAAGCAATGCTACCAGACCTATCACTTGCAGTGCTACACAAGCCATCTTCATTACAAAGAAGATATAATGATGCCTGTGAAAGATTCCAATAAATCATAACTATCATTCTTGTTGTGACTTCACTGCCAACCTGTAAGAACAATGAAGCAAGCTACCCCTTCTCACTTCTTTCTCTTTATCCTCGATCTTCTTTTCTCAGGTAACTAAAACAGCACGGGCAACTAAATGCCATAATCATGGCCATCTTTTACATAATACATACAACATATATACATCCATATATATTGGAAAGGATCACAATTTTGCACGTGATCAAGATATTCCTATGAGTCCACAGGGAAAATGAAGCACGATAAGTTCCCAAGTGCACTTTCGTGTAATGATCACATCATCAGGGGAGACACAAGAGAGAAATATCACAGTCAGCTGACATATATCGAAGAGACGAAGCTAGGATGCCATTTGGTAAACACGATTGTCCAAGACATACAATGAGCGTTCATAAACTTATCATTTTACAAATTTTATCAACAATAAAGTTATCTAATTTGTACAGACCATCACTAATATCAAGATTATAATTTTTTGAGTATTTAATGATAGAAGATTCACTGACATTTCTCGTGGTAATAGAGTTAGAGTTAATAACTTAGATGGCATTACTCCAGTCAATACAATGATCATAGTTTCTTAACATGACTAAACAAGGCATTTGATTCTTGTCCCATTCTTATACTATATTTATGTTGCTTAAGTCTAACAGAAAGATCCTTACTAGTCTGCCCAACATAAAATTGATCACAATCTCCACATGGCACTTTATAGATGCATCCAGGAGAGTTTTCTGGTGAATTCCTGATTAGGATATTCTTTATAGTATTATTGTTGCTGAAGGCAACATTTACATTAAAGGATTTAAGCAACATGGGAAGTAAAATTAGTATTAAAAGGGAGAACTAAAAGATTCTTGGTGTCAATGGGAGGTTTGGGCTCAACTCTATAAAATGATTTCTTTGCTAACTTAAGGAATTTATCAACGAAAGATCTAGGGAACTTTAACTTAGATCCAATAGAATATATCTTCTCAAACTCATCAATAAACTCTGGAATGCAAATACGTAATGCCCTAAGGAACATAGATTGAATAATAATTTAACTCTGTCTTGTTGAGATGAGTAATATTGGATATATGAACATACATAGGTGGGTTGTCTGTATATGCTAAACTTAAACTTGTTTCCCTGCCTATGGATCATGCAATCTAAAAATGGTAACATACCATTATTTTCATTTTCTACAGTAAATTTGATGGAAGGTATTAAATTGTTAAGTAAGGGGAGAAATATTTGTAAATTTTAATTTGACTGTCAAACACAAAGAACATCACCTACATACCTAAACCAAATTGCATTAGAAGGTAAGATATCCTTTAGTAATTTTGTTTCAAAAAATTCCGTATAAAGATTACTTAGTACAGGTGAAAGAGGGTTACCCATTGCCATAGCAAATTTTTGAGCATAATAATCTCCGTTGAATTGAAATACACAGTATTTTATACACAATACTATCAGTTCAATGAAAACAGACTTTGAAACACGTAAATGAATATCATCCAAGACATCAAATAAATATTCTAAAAGAATCATCAACTGGAACTTTAGTTAGTTTTGATTGGTTCTATTGATTTTTTTTACATGTATTTTACTTATCTTTGTATTTATGAACTCCACATTTCCCCTAATACACATAACCCTTACTATTAGCATCTTATTCAGTATCATACACCAAAATATAATACTCATATACATGTTCCTCTACCGTTGTCGCACTCTACACATTACATACTCACTGCTAGTGGAACTCACACACAACGAAATCACTCACTTTCCAAACCTTATAGTGATGCAGAGAAAAACTAGACATCACCGGATAGATGTATATATAGTTCAAAGCACAGGGTCCCACGTAGGAAACTCTCCCATATCGGAAAAAATAGATAAATCCCATACCAGCAGGGATAGGAAACTCTAGCAATGAAATTGTTTTGCACTATCTTTACAGATTCATACACAGTCTCACCATACAACACTGAATCAGTAACATGTCACTACCATTCATTGTGTATTTCCTTCAGCTGTTCGGTGTCTTCCTTCTTGTTTACAAATGACTATGTACAGCAGCCACCAGCTGACGAACACTCCTCCAGCACACAAACTTTTCAGCGAATATTCTAATGTACAGTTACTTAGGACAGATAAGATATCTTATGGTCCATTATCTATAACGAGGTTATATGATGATATGTCTAAATTTGTGGTAGAAACGGGTATTTATATACTGACTATGTCTAAATTTGTGATAGAGAAGGGTATTCATATGCTGACTATGTCTAAATTTGTGATAGAAACGGGTATTTAATGCTGACTGTGTTTAAATTTGTGATAGAAACGGGGTAATATACCCGATGGAAGATTTGAAAATAAACGCAGTGTAATACGGAGACAAAATCATGGAAGTCTTTTTAGAAAGTGTAAGAAGAGAGAAGTTCCTTGCTAATAAAAAGACAGCGGCACTGAGGTTCAACACACACAAAAGACGGGAGGAGATGTCTGATATCCCAGGAAGCAGCACAGTTTACTAATAACATCTAACTGACGTATGGTATGTGTAGCCTTGATTTAAAGGTACTGTTAGTCTTTGTATTTACTACATCTAAAGGAAGTTTACTCCACATTTCCAACTATCTGAAAGTGAAAAAGAAAAGTCTATCCATGTTGCATTACATCTCATTCCTTTAGTTTTCATAACATGATTTCTGGTCATTGAACCTCAGTCTATAGTGATGACATTTTCGTATATGTTACTGTAAGCATCTATTATATATCCCAGAGTCTGAACCCTTTTTAGGGAGAATGATTACAGGTCTTTAAGCCTTTCTACATTAATCGTAGTTCCGATAAAAGGAATCAGTCTAGTTGCTTTTCGTTGAATTCGTTCTAAATTTTCCTCGTCCAGGTTCGTATCTTTCATGACTGATAATCATACTGAGCTCTTTCCCCCTTCTAGCTTTTATAATGGTATACCAAACAAATAATATTCCTGATTCATATGTTCGGCGCCAAAGTGCATTACTTTGTATTTGTCAAAGTTTATATACATTTGCCATGTCTCTGACTACTCCATAATTTTGTCTGAATCTCTTCGAATCATCAGGTAATTTTTTCGTAAATTACGACGTATTTCCCAATTTCGAGTCGTCAATAAATTTTGAAATCCTATTGGTGAGTCTCGTCTCTAGGTAGATAATGGAAAATATGGGTCCTAGGCAGGACCGGGCCTTGGCTTTTTTGGGTCATAAGCTAGGTCTCTTTTGGAGCCCCTCCCTCCCTAAATCGCGGGCTGTAGTGGTTTTGGGGGCACGCCTCGGAGGATATTGAAAAGGATATTGAAAATACTAGGTGTCTAGGACAGCATTTCCTTCTCTCTGAAGACTGCCATAATAAATGTCAGGACTGAGTGCTTCCCCTTATCGATCGAGGCCCCATGAGGCTCTGAGCCTATAGGAAGGGCCGGACCTGGACCTGGTCCCAGGAATGAGCCTTGAGGAACCCCACTCGTCACGTGAAGTCAGCCGGATGCTTCTCCCGTTTAATGCCACTCTATTTCCTCACTGAGAGCTGATCCGCTAACCACGCACAGGGTCGATCTCGTAAGCCGTGCATGTAAATTTCACAAAACAATCTTTCATGTTGGACCTTTGTCGAAGGCTTTACGAAAGTCCAAGTACATAGCATCAAAGAGTATCTCATGATTTGGTAAATAGTGGTTCAGTATGCATTTCGCAACCTCGTGGGTATTTCGTATCTTCGTGGACGAAATTGGTGGATGAGTTTGAGGAATACGGGATCAAGAGCGTGTGGTGCTGATGAAGTGAAGAACATAGTGTAATCATCTGCTGGGAGGGTGGCTGATATTTGGTGTGTTTGGAAAGTAATGATCATGAATCGTATTTTTTCTACCTTTCTTAAGTAGTAAGCAAGAATAGCACAAAGAAAGACAGTAACAAATATAACAAGGTCGAAGATGAAAGGAAACATCGCAACATTTACTACCAGAAGTTGGTATGTTGGCAAGAAACAAACTGCAGTTGAATGGTAGACAATAGCAGACAAAAGGAGCACAAAGAAGGATGATAATACCAGATTATGTTGAGGATAAAGCAAGGCTTCATTACACATTATGATATTCTGCATCATCATTATCAAGAAAATGATCATAGCAGGCAAAGCAAGTATAAAGTATTTCGGAAAATTATGTCTGACATAAAAATTTACAACATAGGCGATTTAATGCCACCATTCTTCTTTACACTACAGTAACATCCAAGACTAGTTTTCTATTTAATCAAAAAGTAATGATAGTCCAACTGTACATTCGAAGTTTCTCCTTCCGTTAACCATGTTCCTTTGATGATTAACTCTCAACTAAAGACAGATTCAGTCGTTCGTAATGCCACAGATTCCGACGCTCGTAAGAATGTCAAAGCTAAAGGGACAAGCTCTGACTCACCTACATTTATCACTGTGATCTTACGGCTGTGCCAACAGTTTTCACAGGTAATAAACCGCCCATTGTTCAGGCTTTAGGCCAGTCAACTGCCAGGGACATTAAGGTCATCAAAGTCAACTTCCATCTACCACCTGAGAGATCTTAGACACGTCAGGTCTCAGGGATAATTCTGAGACCGCAATACACTCTCACCGGATGTGGAACATGTCGAAAACATTTGTGTTTAAAGGAACTTTACTCCACAGTTCCAACTATCTGAAAGTGAAAAAGAAAAGTTTATCCATGTTGCATTACATCTCACGATGATAAAAGGCAAGTGTGTACAACATAGAAAAGGAAGGTAAAACTGCATGAAATATTAACGATTTTTATTTTTTATTTTAAAAAGTATTGTCCACTGTTCTTTGGTCACCGAAACACAAACAGTTAAATCAGTTCGAAGAAACCTACCCATTCCCGAACAGATAAGGACACGACAGCTGTACACTACAAGTGACGTCTAGGATAAGTAACAATCTTACGCACTTCCACTCAGTCTTCCGCACCACCAGACATATATTGAGCAATGTTGTATCCATGCACACCAAGTCATAAATATAAGTAGGAAAATATAAACCTAGAACTAGACATATAAGTGGAGCGAGGGATGCAGAGAGACTATGCGAAAGGCGTCTGGTAGAGGCCAGAGAGTGGTGGCGGGACCCTGTCTTGTGGGAAGGATAATGGAGGAAATATCAGCTCCTGAGACACTTGGTTCACGGCTTGTGCTTCCTGTGGCACTTGTGAGAGGAGATTTGTCTCATGACCGAGGTCAGTGTCATCCTCTCGTCGACCAAGAGGGAGGCGAGCTGGTGTCTCCTGACCGGTATGTGTGGTAGTCCCTAGCGTGAGCAATGGCAAGGAAGTGTCTACCTCCAGGGTGACCTGTGGTGAAGCGGTGGCCTCGTCTTGGCCGACAAGGAAAATCGTGGAGCTTTCTTCGTCTTCGTCGAGGATGCCTATAATTTCTTCCTGGCTTACAGGCGGTATACTGTCCTCTTCCTGACTGATGGGCTGCAGCGTTGTGTTTCCCTCAGTTTCACTCTCCGGAGTCACAGAGGAAAGAGTACTTTCTTCTTCAGCAGCTGCTGTAGCCTGATGATGTTGTATGAATGTCACCACGGCATCCTGCGGGGACTCGGGAGCGGGTAAAACCTCGCTTCGAGTCTCTGGGACACTTGGCACAATTTCGTCTTGAACAATTTCGTTCTGAGCGTAAGGGGTGGTGTCGGTTACATTGGACGCAGGTTCTTGCTGTTCGCTGTCTTTCTCCGTCGTGCTCTCCTGTGGTGTTGGCGATTCGGTCTCTGTGGCTACTCCCAGAGCGTCTGTCGTCACTTCGAAGACAGTAGTGCTTTCTGTGTCGCTGGTCGCTTGTGAAACGCCTGTAAGTTGCGGACTTTCTTCTCCTAATTCATGATCATATGGTTCACCAAAATTGATTGTCTCTTCCACGTCACCGTTGGTCAGCTGTGGCGTTCCTTGAGGAGACTCAGGAACTGTCTCTGTTGCTTTCTCACCTGGCCCTGCGTCATCAGCGGCTGGAGCGAGGGTTTGTAATGTCTCAAACGGCGATGGAAACTCCTGTTCCGTAACTTGCTCTGGTGCTGCGTCCGTCTGTCCGGTAGCTTGTGTGACACTACTCTCGTCCTCGAACTCTGTGGCTGTGGCCTCTTCGACACCTGATAATTCTGGGAAAGTTGTTGCCTCCTCCGTCTGATCTCTGAAAATCGTTATCTCGTCGAACTGCTCCTGTATTTCGTGATCAGTTACCTCCGCTGGACCAAACGTAACTAGTTGGACTTCTTGTGGTTCTTGGATGATTCCGTTTTCTGGGGCTTGGGGACCTAACTCAACTCCAGGTTGGCCCTGTGCTGTTTCCAATATCTCTGTAGGTTGTGTCTCTATGATCTGCTCTCTTCGGTAGACAGAAGAACCTCGGGAGCAAGCGTGGGTGTGAACCTAGAGAGGAGTGGTCCTAGAGTTGTAACGTCATCAGACTCAGAACTCTCAATAGATTCTGCTCTAGCTTGGTGCTCAAGGTACTCCTCCTGTGGAGGCTCGACTGACTCCTCGTCACTGATCGAAACGTCCTCACGCAATTGGTCCGTCAAAGAGAGTGTAACTTCTTGTTCCACTTCAGTAGGAGACGTGGCTGTGACTCCGTCCTGTGTCGTCTCAACAGCCAAAGGTACGAGAGATGTTTGTGTTGGGAGAACATCCGGTAAAGTCCCACTCTCAACATCACTTCCTTGATCACTGTCAGCAGAGAGTTGCTCAGGCAAGGAAGTGAGTTCCTGTTCTTGAGGAAGTTCTTCCTCTCTAGAGACTTCCTCACCGTTCACTTCGAGCACGCCAGGCACAATGAAGTCTTCGCCAGAAGGTAGTTGTAGAAATGGCCGTGTCTCTGCACGGATGTCGGGTGTTGGGTGGCCTCTGACTGGTACACCATACAACTGTAGCTCTCCGGTGTCTTCCCTTGCTAAACAACCGGGATCATTTCCCTTGCATTCTGTGGACGCTTCTTCAGCAGGAGCTGCTTCTCCTGTGAGATCTGCTTCGATGGTCACCTCAGGAAAAATGGGACGGCCATGATGTGTCTCCTGCTCCGGCTCGGGCAGTAAGAAAGGATGTTCGGGAACCTGTGAGACAATGCCTTCTTCAGTCCTGGGTTCCCCTTTCTCGTTTACAGCAGCGAAGTCTTGTGTGTCACTCTTCGTCTCGAGATGTTCCTCCTCTTGAACCACTCCGAGAACGGCGTCAGAATCTTGTTCAAGGTCTTGAGTCTCAACTGAGGTCTCGGTGGTTGTCGCTACGTCCTCCTGGTCTTCCTCGAAGCCTCCAGTCGTCACAGAAACGACGTCGTGGTCCTGCTCGAACTGTTGGCCCTCACCAGCCACGACCGGTACAAGGTCCAGGTCCTGCTGACTTAGCTGAACATCTTCAGTCACCTTGGGAATGAGACTTTCGTCTTGGTGAACTTGCTGAACATCTTCAGTCACCTTGGGAATGAGACTTTCGTCTTGTTGAACTTGCTGAACATCTTCAGTCACCTTGGGAATGAGACTTTCGTCTTGGTGAACTTGCTGAACATCTTCAGTCACCTTGGGAATGAGACTTTCCTCTTGGTGAACTTGCTGAACATCTTCAGTCACCTTGGGAATGAGACTTTCCTCTTGGTGAACTTGCTGAACATCGTCAGTCACCTCAGTAACACGTTCATCCTCTTGCTGAACTTGATGAACACCTTCAGTCACCAAAGGAACAAGTTCATTCTCTGACTGAATTTGCTGAACAACTCCAGGCACATCAGAAACAAGAATGCCGCTCTGGTGAACTTGCTGAACGTGTTCAGTCACCTCAGGAACAAGATTATCTTCCTGGTAAACTTGCTGAACATCTGTCACCTCAGTAACGCGTTCACCCTCTTGCTGAAACTGAACACCTTCAGTCACCACAGGAACAAGATTATCATCCTGGTGAACTTGTTGAACACCTTCAGGCAATACGATTTCAAGAACATCTTCCTGGTGAACTTGCTGAACATCTTCAGTCACTCCAGGAGCAATAGTATCGTCCTGCTGAACTGGATGAACATTTCCATCTCCTCCAGTAACAAGATTACCTTCCTGGTGAACTTGCTGAACATCTCCGGATACTTCAGTAACAAATACATCATCCTGGTGAGCTTGTTGAACATCTCCAGTCACTTCAGGAACAAATTCATCTCCGTGATGTGCTTGTTGAACATCTCTAGGCACTTCAGGAACAAATTCATCTCTGTGATGTGCTTGTTGAACATCTCCAGTCACTTCAGGAACAAATTCATCTCCGTGATGAGCTTGTTGAACATCTCCAGTCACTTTAGGAACAAATTCATCTCCGTGGTGTGCTTGTTGAACATCTCCAGTCACTTCAGGAACAAACCCATCTCCGTGGTGTGCTTGTTGAACATATCCAGTCACTTCAGGAACAAGTTCATCTCCATGATGTGCTTGTTGAACATCTCCAGTCACTTCAGGAACAAATTCATCTCCGTGATGTGCTTGTTGAACATCTCCAGTCACTTCAGGAACCAGTTCATCTTCGTGGTGTGCTTGTTGAACATCTCCAGTCACTTCAGGAACAAATTCATCTCCGTGGTGTGCTTGTTGAACATCTCCAGGTATTACATTAGCAAGGTTATCTTCCTGAACAAGTTCAGTCACGTCAGAAACAACAAAATCTTCATGTTGAACTTGCTGAACACCTTCATTCACTTCAGGAACAAGAATATTGTCCTGCTGAACTTGCTGAACACCTTCAGTCACCCCAGAAACAACGTTATTTTCTTGATTGTCTTCAGTCAACACAGGTTCAAGAATATCAGCCTGATGAACTTGTTGAACATCTCCAGTCTCCCCAGGAACTTGAACATCTTCCTTGTCAATTTGCTGAACATCTTCAGTCACCTTGGGAATGAGAGCGTCCTCTTGGCGAACTTGCTGAACATCTTCAGTCACCTGAGGAACGAGAATATCGTCCTTTTGAATTGCTGAACACCGTTCAGCCCAGGAACTACCTTATCTTCTTGCTGAACGTATTCAGTCACCACAGGAACAAGACTATCATCCTGGTGAACTTGCTGAACATCTCCTGTCACCTCAGTAACACGTTCATCCTCTTGCTGAACTTGATGAACACCTTCAGTCACCACAGGAACAAGATCACTCTTCGACTGAATTTGCTGAACAACTCCAGGCACATCAGAAACAAGAATATCGTCCTGGTGAACTTGCTGAACACCTTCAGTCACCCCAGGAACAAGATTATCATCCTGGTGAACTTGTTGAACACCTTCAGGCAATACACTATCAATAACATCTTCCTGGCGAACTTGATGGACACCTTCAGGCAATACATTATCAAGAATATCGTCCTGGTGAACTTGATGAACACCTTCAGTCACTCCAGGAACAAGATTATCATCCTGGTTAACTTGCTGAACATCTCCGGATACTTCAGTAACAAATACATCATCCTGGTGAGCTTGTTGAACATCTCCAGTCACATCAGGAACAAATTCATCTCCGTGGTGAGCTTGTTGAACATCTCCAGTCACTTCAGGAACCAATTCATCTCCATGGTGTGCTTGTTGAACATATCCAGTCACTTCAGGAACAAATTCATCTCCGTGATGTGCTTGTTGAACATCTCCAGGTATTACATTAGCAATGCTATCTTCCTGAACAAGTTCAGTTACACCAGAAACAACAAAATCGTCACGTTGAACTTGCTGAACACCTTCAGTCAACCCAGGAACAAGATTATCATCCTGGTGAACTTGTTGAACACCCTCAGACACTACATTATCAAGAACATCTTCCTGGTGAACTTGCTGAACATCTTCAGTCACCCCAGGAACAATAGCATCGTCCTGCTGAACTGGATGAACATTTACAGCTCCTTCAGTAACAAGATTGCCTTCCTGGTGAACTTGCTGAACATCTCCGGATACTTCAGTAACAAATACATCATCCTGGTGAGCTTGTTGAACATCTCCAGTCACTTCAGGAACAATTTCATCTCCGTGATGTGCTTCTTGAACATCTCTAGACACTTCAGGAACAAATTCATCTCCGTGATGTGCTTGTTGAACATCTCCAGTCACTTCAGGAACCAATTCATCTCCGTGATGTGCTTGTTGAACATCTCCAGTCACCTCAGGAGCAAGTTCATCTCCGTGATGTGCTTGTTGAACATCTCCAGTCACTTCAGGAACAAACCCATCTCCGGGATGTGCTTGTTGAACATCTCCAGTCACTTCAGGAACAAACTCATCTCCGGGATGTGCTTGTTGAACATCTCCAGTTATTTCAGGAACAAATTCATCTCCGTGATGAGCTTGTTGAACATCTCCAGTCACCTCGAGAACAAGTGTATCCTCTTGCTGAACACCTTCAATGACCTCAGGAACAAGTTCACCCTCTTGCTGAACACCTCCAATCACCTCAGAAACAAGTTCGCCCTCTTCTTGAACTTGCTGAACACCTCCAATCACCCCAGAAACAAGTTCACCCTCTTGCTGAACTTGCTGAACACCTCCAATCACCTCAGAAACAAGTTCACCCTCTTGCTGAACACCTTCAATCACCTCAGGAACAAGTTCACCCTCTTGCTGAACTTGTTGAACACCTCCAATCACCTCAGGAACAAGTTCTTCCTCTTGCTGAACTTGCTGAACACCTCCAATCACCCCAGAAACAAGTTCACCCTGATGATGAACTTGCTGAACACCTTCAGTGACCTCAGGAACAAGTTTATCTTCTTGCTGAACTTGCTGAACACCTTCAATGACCTCAGGAACAAGTTCACCCTCTTGTTGAACTTGCTGAACACCTTCAATGACCTCAGGAACAAGTTCACCCTCTTGCTGAAGCTTGCTGAACACCTTCAGTGATCTCAGGGACAAATTCACCCTCTTGCTGAACTTGCTGAACACCTCCAATCACCTCAGGAACAAGTTCACCCTCTTGCTGAACTTGCTGAACACCTCCAATCACCCCAGAAATAAGTTCACCCTGATGATGAACTTGCTGAACACCTTCAGTGACCTCAGGAACAAGTTCATCCTCTTGCTGAACACCTTCAATGACCTCAGGAACAAGTTCACCCTCTTGCTGAACTTGCTGAACACCTTCAATGACCCCAGGAACAAGTTCAACCGCTTGCTGAACTCCTCCAATCACCCCAGGAACAAGTTCGTCCTCTTGCTGAACTTGCTGAACACCTCCAATCACCCCAGAAACAAGTTCACCCTCTTGCTGAACACCTTCAATGACCTCAGGAACAAGTTCACCCTCTTGCTGAACTTGCTGAACACCTCCAATCACCTCAGGAGCAAGTTCACCCTCTTGCTGAACTTGCTGAACACCTCCAATCACCCCAGAAACAAGTTCACCCTCTTGCTGAACTTGCTGAACACCTCCAATCACCTCAGGAGCAAGTTCACCCTCTTGCTGAACTTGCTGAACACCTCCAATCACCCCAGAAACAAGTTCACCCTCTTGCTGAACTTGCTGAACACCTCCAATCACCTCAGGAACAAGTTCACCCTCTTGCTGAACTTGCTGAACACCTTCAGTGATCTCAGGAACAAGTTTATCCTCTTGCTGAACACCTTCAGTCACCTCAAGAGCAAGATTATCATCATGATGAACTTGCTGGACGTCTTCAGTCACCACAGGAACAAGATCACTCTTGGACTGAATTTGCTGAACATCTCCAGTCACCGCAGGAGTAATGACATCTGCTACCTGAACATTTCTGGTCACCTCAGTATCAGACTCATCGTCCTGCTGAACTTGCTGAACACCTTCGATTAACCCAGGGGCAAATTCAAGGTCTGTCTGAACTTCGCTAGGCACGGGGAGTGAATCGAACCCTTGTCCAGCTTGCTGGGTAGAACTGTCAACAGCAGCTGGCGACAGCTCAGCCCCTTGCTGAACTGAAGCCTCTACATGTTGTTGGGGGAACTGACTGTCTGCAATACCTACTCCCTGCTGAACTGGCTCATTGTTACCAGTCACCATTACCGAGTCAGTGGGGACGCTGTCGACGTGAGAAACCTGCGGAGGAAATGGTACTTGCGCAGTCTGTTGCACCTCTTGTCTCTGCTGCGTCGGCTGAAGCTGTGGTCTCTGCTGCACCTGGGTCAGCTGCGTCTGCTGCACTTGCTGTGTCTGCTGGATCTGTTCCTCCCGTCTGCCTTGAATGACCCCTTGAGGAGGGAAGCTTTCCTGGGCCTTCGTTCTATCTACCGTGCCAATGTTGTCATTGAGGCTAAAGAACTTCTCCGACTCCTCACATTTGACGGAATACCACCACTCGCAGGTGAAGTACATCTGGTGGAAGATGGTTCCGTTTGGGCAAAGGAAGGAGTCAACGTTGTGTTTCTTGCAGATGTGGAAAACTTGGCAGTCTGTCTCTACGTCAGCATAATAACCTGTGAAAATAATCGTGGAGTTTTCAAACTTGTCTAGAAATAAGTTGGCTACATTTTAGGTGACTTAAATTTTCAGTCATTTGCAAATGAGTATTACCTGGTCATGTAGTATGGCATGTAGGGGATTCTTCGGTACAATTATCAGTATGTGTGTCTTCTGATTTGCATAAGAATGAAAAGAAATCGAAGCCTTGAAGCCTTAAAGAAAGAGTAATGATAGAGATTCAAAAGTCCATTTTTTAAAAGAATTAGTGTTCCTATAAATTGGTTTAGGATCTACAATGTCTTCAAAAGACCTTCTCAAATATCGTATTTGAAGGTTCCCTCTTTGTTTAAGTGGTGGACATCAAGCTCTGCCTCTTGCCTTACCCTACCTTTCTGCCCTAGGGTTCGGCCTCTTACCTTACCCTACCTTCCTGCCCTAGGGTTCGGCCTCTTACCTTACCCTACCTTCCTGCCCTAGGGTTCAGCCTCTTACCTTACCCTACCTTCCTTACCCATGCTTCCATACTACAAGGCTTTCGCATTGCTCAGGAAGCCGGCCACGTTCAGGTGGCGGGACCACAGTCAAGAAATACCATGACGTTCTGTGCACGTCTTTGTGTGGTGAGCACAAGGCAGTCTCCAGTATGGAAATTACATCTTGGACATGAGCGGGAGGGAGGGGGTCTTGTGATATGTTCAATCGGTGTTTGGAGCACTGGATGGACGGTTGGGGTGCAGAAGGCAAAAAAAGAAAGCATGACTCGTAAATGCATCGGAAGTGGAGTTTTAGATGACTGGTGGGGTGAAGTTTGCGACGAGGTTAAGAGGGGAGTTGTTTAGTGCTCACTGAGTCAATATGGCGTAAATATATTTTGCCAGTGTCGTATTTGCTGGAGGAAGGAGATCTATGATAAAGGTTGCTGAAAAATGAAATTAGGGTCAAGTGGTTCGAGTGGAAGGGGTCTACGTGTTAGAAATGAGTGCCCGACACGTTGAGGTAATATTATACTACAAGCGCTTTGGATTCGTTGGGCTGGTGTTCAATGGTTGTTAGGCAGGTGTTGACTGTTCTGAGTGATCTGTTCTGTATAATTTATAGTTGAAGGTGATTAGGATGAACTGTTAATGGAAGGTATCGAGAAATTCCTTTTTCTTGTCTTAAACTAGTACCTGTAAGCGGAGGAGGACGTTTGACCCGGTTATATGGCCGTGATGTTGATGTTTCTGGTGTGGGGAGTGAATGTCGTATGTTACATCTGCTATGGTTGGGTTTCTATGTGTGAGTGTTTGACCACTCATGGGTATTGGAGGGTTCAGGTTAGATTTACGTCTCTTTAGGGGGTTAAGAAGGTGACAGTGGACATCTTTAGGGATTCAGATGATCTCTTTTGAGGGAATTGGTATCTAAGTGCGTTTTTTTTTTCTTTTAGTGTTGCATGTCTGTTGTTGTCTGAGCGGTGTCAGGGTGCTGTGATGTGAGTGGGAGGTCATCTGCATTATGAGATGACTTTCATACTGTGGTCTGAGGGAGGTGACTTACCACCCAGCTGTCGTCCCTGGCAGGAGAACGACGTCTTCGGGACCTGCCAGTAGATGGGGTAGTCCACGCCAGGGTTGCCAGGCACCGAGTCTCGCAACCACTCTATGCCGGCGTGGTCATGGTGGTGGTGGTGGTGGTCGTCGTCGTGGTGGTGCTGGTGGTCGTCCACGTCTGTCGCTGCTGAGGGTTCCTGGGGTGAGGGAACATGACTGAGAAATTAGAGCTTCCATGCCACGCAGGGCACAGTGGCTGCGAAATGTGGTCTTTAAAGCAAAGAGGAAATGACGGAGTATGTGGGCTGGTATTGGGGGATGAGGTCGTTCAATTAAGAATTTATCAAAGTATATCAAGACACGGAACACTTTCTGGGTGGGAGTCCATCTTAAAAAATCATTTTTCACAGGATAACCATTGTGGGTTTTTTTTCCTACGAAATCTATGGAATTTACAGACACAAGATACGTTTTCAACAACAGTAAATATTATTAGTGAAAGAAGAATTTAGTTTATTTCAGACGTTGAGCTTAGCTTTGACTAAAAAGCTGCTAAAAGTTACACTAAATCCCTCACTGAGTAATATTAATCATATTCTATTCGAACAAGTATGATAATCATATTTTCCTGACCACCAAGAAAGTATACACGATAAAGTGGCCTCCTTGGGTCACTGTCCTGGTTCTCTGAGTCAGTAACGTAGCCCACTAGGTCAGTGACGTGGCCCTCTGGGTCAGTGACGTGGCCCTCTAGGTCAGTGACGTGGCCCTCTGGATCAATGTCCTTTCCCTTTGGGTCAATGTCCTTGCCCACTGGGTCAGTGACGTGGACCTCTGGGTCAGCGACATGGCCCTCTGGGTCAGTGACGTGGCGCTCTGGGTCACTGACGTGGCCCTCTGGGTCAGTGACATGGCCCTCTGGGTCAGTGACGTGGCCCTCTGGGTCAATGTCCTTTCCCTTTGGGTCAATGTCCTTGCCCAGTGGGTCAGTGACGTGGCCCTCTGGGTCAGTGACGTGGCCCTCTGGGTCAGTGACATGGCCCTCTGGGTCAGTGACGTGGCCCTCTGGGTCAATGTCCTTTCCCTTTGGGTCAATGTCCTTGCCCACTGGGTCAGTGACGTGGCCCTCTGGTTCAGTGACGTGGTCCTCTGGGTCAGTGACGTGGCCCTCTGGGTCAGTGACGTGGCCCTCTGGGTCAATGACGTGGCCCTTTGGGTCAGTGATCTGGCCCTTAGTGAGTCAGCAGAATCTCTGGGGTTTCCACTAGACGCGACATACACTCAGCTGATGCCTTTCTCTGGGGGTGTGTGGCGGCACAGGTATGGTCGACCTGGCCCCCCCAAACACCCAGTCATGTCAACTTACCTGTACGAGGACTTGGTTGAGCTGCGTGTTCTGTTGGGTGATGGTGCCCTCAGAGGTGAGCGGTGCTGCCGGGGGCGCTGCCGAAGGGAGCGGGAAGTCACTCTGGGGAGCCGCCACCACAGCGGCCGTGACCAGCGTCACTGGAAGGTTATTGACAATAAATGTCCGATCAGGTATCACTGGGGGTCTGTGTGTACGGCTGTGCGTCTGTGTCAAGTTCATCTGTGTTTAAGCATTTGTCTGACGAGTATATATATATATATATATATATATATATATATATATATATATATATATATGAAGCCCTTTCAACGTTGCCTATGACTACTTCTAGCGTCCATTTTATTTTCAAGTCGAATATCAAATCCCCAGCGGTGTTTCTGGTATAAATCCCTCCCCGAAACTTTCTGTTATGAGCTCCATCATTACTGGACATCCTAACCTATTTCAATAGTATTTTCATAGCCGGATTTAGTGTGAATGTTAATGCTACATGGTCCTTTATACTACCATATGATCATGGCTTCTGTAAAGACTGTGTATGTATACCTGGTCGATGGTTCGCTGACTGAGGTGTACGTCAGACATGGCAGGTGGGCAGAATCATTTTTGTTTTCGTCTTGTGTCACGCCCATGGCGCGTCGGGAGTCACTCCACCCGATCTTGGTATGGGCAGCCCTGTGGCGGCAGTCAGCGTCAGGAGCCACCTTGTCCTCTAGATGTCCTGATGAAGCGCCTGCAGGGCGTCTTGGGTCAGTCTGCGGTCTAGTAAGTCATGGTCACTGGTGTTAACGTGCGCCAGCTCGCGTCTCTTACCTGGTGCGTCAGGGGCGAAGATACAACTGACTTACGTTAGTCACCGTCGCTTGTCTGGGTATTCGTTAACATGTTCAGGTCTTGTTTCCTATTCATTCTTTTTTTTTGCAGTGGTAGCCATGATGTTTCCACGATGGAATAAAAAACTAATGTATAAACTGTCGTCCGATTTCTTACCAATTTGCTATATTTTTTTGAATTTGAATTAAAAGGCAAATGCATTGTCCTAAAGCATTTAACACCATAGCGGGGAGGAGGAGCAGGCCACTCACCGACACTGAGCACTGACACCACCAACATGCTGTCGACTGATGATCCCAGCGACCGGGCAGCCTTATATACCCGGCCCGAGTCCCTCACACAGGCCACGCCCCCTCCCACTGCGGAGGTCACAGCTCCTTAAAGACCGTGACCTGGCTTTGTGTCCCGAGGGGACCACTGGGAAAGTCCAATATTTACATATGCAAAATTAGTCCAAGTCTTTTAGCAGAGCAGCATTGTGTTTGAGGAGCGGCGAGAGACGGGAAGGGAACTTTTATTAAGAAATACTTCAGTCCCCGACTGACGCAACGGCCATTGTCCAGCCAAAAACCAGCTTCCTCAAATTCCAGCACCAATCGCCGAGCTCTTCTTAAAATAGGAGATAGAAAGGCGACTTCTGACATCAAGAACGTAACGCTACAGTTCTTGTATGAGGGTGGTGTTGGTGGACCCCCCCCACCACACCCTAGGCTGGGATAACTATCTGGGGCAACGTTGAAATCTCCAAATCACCAAAACTGTAATAATGCATCAAGATCTATTATCTATCCCAAACTATTGACATGTATCCTTTGTACATTTAATGATATATATATATATATATATATATATATATATATATATATATATATATATATATATATATATATATATATATATATATATATATATATATATATATATCCCTGGGGATAGGGGAGAAAGAATACTTCCCACGTATTCCCTGCGTGTCGTAGAAGGCGACTAAAAGGGGAGGGAGCGGGGGGCTGGAAATCCTCCCCTCTCACTTTTTTTTTTAATTTTCCAAAAGAGGGAACAGAGAAGGGGCCCAGGTGAGGATATTCCCTCAAGGGCCCAGTCCTCTGTTCTCAACGCTACCTCGCTAATGCGAAGGAACAAATTAGAGGGCCAGGTGAGGATATTTCCTCAAAGGCCCAGTCCTCTGTTCTTAACGCTACCTCGCTGTCGCGGGAAATGGCGGATAGTATGAAAAAAAAAAAAAAAAAAAATATATATATATATATTTTTTTTTTCAAACTATTCGCCATTTCCCGCGTTAGCGAGGTAGCGTTAAGAACAGAGGACTGGGCCTTTGAGGGAACACCCTCACCTGGCCCCTTCTCTGTTCCTTCTTTTGAAAAAAAAACAAAAAAGAGGGGAGGATTTCCAGCCCCCCCGCTCCCTCCCCTTTTAGTTGCCTTCTACGACACGCAGGGAATACGTGGGAAGTATTCTTTCTCCCCTATCCCCAGGAATATATATATATATATATATATATATATATATATATATATATATATATATATATATATATATATATATATATATATATATATATATACATATATATATATATATATATATATATCTTCTTTTTCTTTCAAACTATTCGCCATTTCCCGCATCAGCGAGGTAGCGTTAAGAACAGAGGACTGAGCCTCTGAGGGACTACCCTCACCTGGCCCAATTCTCTGTTCCTTCTTTTGGAAAATTAAAAAAAAAAACGAGAGGGGAGGATTTCCAGCCCCCCGCTCCCTCCCCTTTTAGTCGCCTTCTACGACACGCAGGGAATACGTGGGAAGTATTCTTGCTCCCCTATCCCCAGGGATATATATATATATATATATATATATATATATATATATATATATATATATATATATATATAATTTTTTCGTACTTGATTGCCGTTTTCCGCATCAACAAGGTAGCGCCAGGAACAGACGAAGAAAGGCTATATCCGTTCACACTCAGTCTCTAGCTGTCGCATGCATTGCACCGAAACCCCAGCTCCTATCCACATCCAGGCCCCACAGACTTTTCCTTGGTTTACCTCGGACGCTTCACAGGCTCTGGCTCAGTCTGCTGACAGCACGTCGACCCCTGTATACCACACAGCCCCATTTAACTCTATCCCGTGCACGTCTTTCACCCTCCTGCATGTTCAGTCCTAGATCGCTCAAAATCTTTTTCACTCTATCTTTTCATCTCCAATTTGATCCTTACGTTCTCCTCGTTCCCTCCACCTCTAACGAATATATCCCCTTTGTCAACCTTTCCTCACTCATTCTCTCTGTAAGTCCAAACCTTTTCAACGTTCATAATTTCATAACTAGATTAATCCAGTAACCCCAAATCTGCTTCTACGTGCATTTTTAGCCTTTTTTTTTGCAAGTTCCTTGTTCAATATCATGTAATGACCTCTGATTGTTCTGTCTTTGCATATTTCGAAGAACTATTTGCCGTTGATCTCGCAAAACTGATTTTGAGATCTTATGGTTGTGATCAAGACGACCCTTACCTTACACTCTTCTATGGTGGGCAAATCCATGACCTTTAACCCCTTACTATAACTCAGCTTTCTGTGTGTGTGTGTGTGTGTGTGTGTGTGTGTGTGTGTAGTTTCGATTTTGTCATTTCTTGGACCATTTCACTTTCTGTCCTATGTTTCTTAAGGAACAGCAAAGTAACGCTGGATAAGAATAATGAAAAAAAAATAATGGAATAGTCTACGTTCACCATGAATATGAGGCGAGATAACGTAGATAGTACATGTTAGTGTCAGTGGGAGATGTAGGGTGTGAGAGCAACGCTGGCGTGCACACTACATAACATGCTGGAAGCCAACATCAGAAATGCTATATCATAACTACATTTCCCACAGACGACAATAAGAATTAGTGATTTATATTACCGTGAACCCAGGTCATACCCCCTTGACCATGTCGTTTGTTAGACGTGGGCATGATAGCCTGAACTACTTCTTGACCCTTATGGGTCAGGTCAAAGGCTAGACCATTATATACCCAGGGGATGTACCGCCGTACTTGGAGATCGTTCCGTCGTGCTCAAGGGTCGTTCCGTCGTGCTCAAGGGTCGTTCCGTCGTGCTCAAGGGTCGTTTCGTCGTGTTCAAGGGTTGAACTGTCGTGCTCAAGGGTCGCCCCGTAGTGCTCAAGGGTCGTACCGTCGTGCTCAAGGGTCGTACCGTCGTGCTCAAGGGTCGTACCGTCGTGCTCAAGGGTCGTTCCGTCGTGCTCAAGGGTCGTTCCGTCGAGCTCAAAGGTCATCCTGTCATGCTCAAAGGGTCGTTCCGTCGTGTTTCGTGTTCAAGGGTCGTTCCGTCGTGTTCAAGGTTTGAACCGCCGTGCTCAAGGGTCGTTCCGTCGTGTTTAAGAGAAGAAACGGCAGTGACAGTCAGCTGGAACGCTCACAACAGACTGGTCGACTGAACTGTTCCATTCAGCTTTTCGAAAACAAAGACAGTTTGTTCGTTGACATATACCTTCCACTTGACACCATCCACAGCCAAGCGATTTGGACGAAAGCCAATTAACATCCCACCAGAGAAGGAGATGTCAACAAAGGAGCTCTGGAATGATGTCAAACTGGTTTATTATAATCCAACAACACAAGTGAAGTGATAAAACCTCCGCCAGGGCTATTTCGAGGCTTGATAGACATCTCAAAGACTCATTTGTGGCTTAAAACAGCTGACATCTTAGGTTACAATAGTCGTCATCTCATTTACCTTCCCAAACAGTTCTCTCCACAAACTGGTTACAAGGTAGATCTTGTATTATTATGTACCATCATCACACAGGGACCATTATAGCATCTTAGATCTTTTGGAACGGTAATAGAAATACAATTCTGATATTCGTCATGTTTTCAAACCTTGCAACTTCTTGCTAAAATCCAGCACGTTTCGTTAAATGCAGTAAATTCTAAACGCTAAGAAAGATTATCTAAAGAGCAATAAAAGTCAGGTCTCCTGTTTAAGCTATGGCTCGTTAGTACCAGTTAATGACCAGTGACCCGATAACTCAATGAGCACTGAGTTAATGTTTGCTGATGATTGCCTACCAATGCGCCAACATGAGGGTTGGATCCCAGCGACCGAAGTCGTTGGCGAACACAAGCCATGCTCATCAGACTCCTTTCTCCCCATCGGCCGTCGTGTCTCCTACTTATCACCCCACAAGCTCATTGATTTACTCACGTCAGTTTATTCATATGTAAATGTACATCTGTGTTTACACTGGATAAATAATGAGGCAGAGAGGCACGCCCACACAAAGGATCACGCCATGTCCTACCTGACGCCTTGTTCGCTGTGATCAAACACTTCCAGGACGCACTCCTGACCCACTTAACGCTAATCCCTACGTATATGTAAACATATATGTGCACAAGAGTGGCCACGTACATTTGCATATATGCTCGTCCATGCATGTATATACATACACATAAGAAACACGCTGACGTGTACATAGTATGATACATGTGTATATCTACTTAATAAAGATTATCTTCGTAATAAATACATTGTGGATTCATCCATCTCCAAGTATATATATATATATATATATATATATATATATATATATATATATATATATATATATATATATATATATATATATATATATATATGCAACCAAGAATACATATATAGGTTCTTATACACGTCCATATACAAACATACGTAGTAACATTTATACTCGCTTGCCAGTGGAGACATCATGATGATGGACTGGACCACATAAATGTACACGTAAATAAGACAAACACAGACACATGTATACACGGAAAAGTTAGGAACACATCCATATCCAGCAGGCTATGCACGTGCAGACTTTAATAGGGTGGAATCCGGCACGTGCGTGCACAAAGACACACAAACACGTATGCCAACACACACACACACACACACACACACACACACACAAGGTCGGGGGTAGGGGAGACACGACCGCAGGGAAATACCATAACCTCTCGTGTCTCAGGTGGTCAGCGTCTGTCCTGCCTTACCCTACCCTGGCCTGCGTTGTCCTACCCTACCCTGCGTTACCCTACCCTACCCTGCGTTATCCTACCCTGCCCTGCGTTATTCTACCCTGCCCTGCGTTATCCTACCCTGCCCTGCGTTATCCTACCCTGCCCTGCGTTACCCTACCCTGCCCTGCGTTATCCTACCCTGCCCTGCGTTGTTCTACCCTGCCCTGCGTTATCCTACCCTGCCCTGCGTTGTTCTACCCTTCCCTGCGTTATCCTACCCTGCCCTGCGTTGTCCTACCCTGCCCTGCGTTGTCCTACCCTGCCCTGCATTACCCTACCCTGCCCTGCGTTGTTCTACCCTGCCCTGCGTTGTCCCACCCTGCCCTGCGTTGTCCTACCCTGCCCTGCGTTGTCCTACCTTAGCATACCCTGCACTGTCCTGCATTGTCCTACCCTGCCCTATCTTGTCCTGTACTGTCCTACCCTGCCCTATCCTATCCTGTATTGTCCTACCCTGCCCTGTCCTATCCTGTACTGTCCTACCCTGCCCTATCCTGTCCTGTACTGTCCTACCCTGCCCTATCCTGTCCTGTACTGTCCTACGCTGCCCTATCCTGTCCTGTACTGTCCTACCCTGCCCTATCCTGTCCTGTACTGTCCTACCCTGCCCTATCCTGTCCTGTACTGTCCTACCCTGCCCTATCCTGTCCTGTACTGTCCTACCCTGCCCTATCCTGTCCTGTACTATCCTGCTATGTGCCCAGTCATGCGTTGCCCTACCTTATCCTGCGTTGTCCCTACCCTATCCAGCCCTGTACCGTCCTGCATTGACCTTCCGTACCCTATCCTGTCCTGTACTGTCCTACCGTGTGATATCCTACTCTCCCCTACCCTGCCTTTCCCCTGCCTGGCGTGGCTGCAGCCTTGCTCACATCTGTCCCTCCCTAGCCTTGCTCATCCTCCCTCCAGGCCCACATCTCGCCCTCTTCTTTCTCGCCGTCGAAAAGTCCGGTAGTTTTTCATTTGCTCTCTCTCTCTCTCTCTCTCTCTCTCTCTCTCTCTCTCTCTCTCTCTCTCTCTCTCTCTCTCTCTCTCTCTCTCTCTCTCTGCCACAGGCCATGTCAACTGCACTTTACCTCACTTGCCATCCGTTAACCACCTTCTATCATGATCACAATCATCTCCTCAGACACCACTGGGTTAATGTAAATCAAATTCACCAGCGATGATCCCCAAATTAGTCTATTTCAAAACCAAATTCTGCGAACCACTGTCTAAGATGGTCGCTTTTATAGAATCTTTCTTTTTTTTTCTACAAGTCAAAATGTCTTCGTTTTAAATCAGGATAAACTCGAAGTTTATATATAACTAAGGAACAGCGTTATTTGACCTAAAACAAAAGATTTTCTGTTGATCATAGAGTTCTGGCATTTTCTTTTAAGTGATTTTGCTAATGGCTTTTTATTGTGTTAACCCGTCGCGCCACAACCTTCTGTGGAAACACTGGGCCGATCTGAAGCAAACTTGTCTGGTGTGGACCTTGGTAACCTCCCTTACCTAGACTGCATCCAGCAACCCAGACCATCATCAAAGATGGACGCTCTTACTGAAAGCGAAAATATATATAAAAAAAGACCGTATTTCTTTCCACGTATGATAGATTTACCTGAATTATGAACCGTAACATCGTACAGTATTTTTGTCGTGAAATATATAACCTGACTTATTTTCTTGACTATGGAAATTGGTCATTATCTTTCGAATAAAAAGATCACTTGATAGTTTGGTATACAGACAGTCAGGTGAGTGATATAGGATGTGTGAATCTATACAGTCAGTGTATTCCTACTTCCAGCAGCCTAACTCCACTATTATGTACTGTCCACATCCTCTTGGTCTTGTACCGTCAATATCCTGACGGACCCTCCACCGCGTTCCCTTTCTCTGCTCTCCTTGGCAGCGCCCTTCTCTGTTTGCTATGCCCTTCCCAGGTCAGCTATACCCCTTGTGTCCCGCGCCGATGCCCACCTCTCTTCCCCGAAACCTTGTCCTCTCCTGGCCTTCCAAGTCAATTGATTGCAGCCTCCAAAGGTACGCTGTGGTCATCATGCTTTGAGCTGTCCAGCTCTGTACCTCCCCACAGCTCGGTACATCTCCCCACAGCTCTCTACTTCTCCTCAGCTCTATACTTCTCCACAGCTCTGTGCTTCTCCCCAAGCTCTGTACTTCTCCTCACTCTGCTTTTGCCAGCTCTCTATCGCTAGTGGTCCTCGGTTGGTGTGAAGTTTTGGCCGCCCAGTCTCTCCTTAAAGATGCTCTTGCACCTTCTGTCTTGTTTCTGCCAAGATTGGATGAGGTCCTATCCAGCCCTAGATCTGTCCTCTCCAGCCCAGACCTATCAGTCCTTCGTCTGTGTTCTTACGTCCAGCCCTGCACGTCTCACATCTGTCCTCTCCTGTTCAGCCATATCCATCTTAGCTCTGTCCTCTATTGTCCAATCGTACCCGCTCCACACCTGGCCTCTCCTATCCAGCCTTACCCATCCTTTCTCTTGTCTAGTCTTAACCTTCCTAAGTCTTTCCCCTCCTGTCTCCAACCCCTTATCAGCTCAGGCCTCCTGGCCTGGTCTAACCTGGTCGACCGACGCCACACGCTCGCCGTCGCCTAGAGTTTTTGCGGCCCTTGGTGAAGCTTGGGATGGTGAGGGTCGTATGGGACGGTGACTAGAACGCTCTGGCGCCCCGTTAGTGCGGTGTTGCCCCAGACGTATAGCCAGCCACCCACCTTGGCCTTGATGTTGCCCGGGTGCTGAGTGCCGATCAGTGTAATCCTTTCCCTCGAGATGGTAGACGGGGATTATAGACTCATTTTCTCCTAGAAATGTTTTTAGAAGAGGTTGCGTCGTTGACAGAGTACGGAGTGGGGTCACTGGAAACTGTGAGTGTTATTACAAATCCCATTTAACGTGGGATGAAGGTGAATGTCTTGAGGGATGACCAAATAAAGTGGTCAAGATTTCTGCAGAGGGCGACAATATCCTTGGCGTTGCGCGGGTTAGCTGCAATTGCTGGTGCGCGGCCACCGTCCAGATGTGAGAAGTCCTTTTGAACAAATCGATCCATACGATTCAAAGACTCAAAAACACCAGTGGGAATCATAACTGAAACGATACAGCTTCATGAAGCATGAGTTATAATTGCATTTCACCAGTGAAAGTCAGTTGGGGGAAAAATCATTTGGCTTGAGATGGAGCGAGGGACTGGCGTCCGAGTATTGCCAGTCAAGAACCTGTTTAAGGTTGACCTCGCGGACCCTCACAGTCACGCTAGTGTCCCACTTCGGGCGAGAAGACCCCCGCGTCCGGGCTGACTCACGTAAAAGGCATTTTTTTTTTTCAGACGAAGAAGAAGAACGAGAAGTCTCTGTCCTTTGTTGTGCGAATAAAGAACCTCCGTTGTTTACGTCAGGCGCATCAGATGTTATTTTTAAGTCGTAAATTGAATCGAGGAGTAAATACAGGAGGCGTGACTGACAGGAGGCTGTGCACCCACTGGACGCGTCAAGTCAAACATCACCCACAACACTGACAAGGTTATGGCCTTCTGGTTCCGGGAACTCGATTCGTCGTTATACACTCGACTGATGATGATTGAAGATTAGAGATACTAATCTCTTCTTGAGGAAAATGCCGTTTAGATCAAAAGGCATTGTCTGCCAGTGTCGTGTTATGTTTGATTACTGGTTTATGAAGACTTTAAGAACTGAAGTGACTTTTAGTTGTCTAAGTTCAGAGGCAAGGTATAAAAGACCGTGGTAACTCTTGGTTATAACGAGGAAAACAAGTGACCAAGGCATGAAAATGTATATTCCTATGCTTGGCTCCGACGCTAGCACGTTACGTGCATAGTCTATGAGGACGAAAGACTTGTATATCAAGTTCGTCCTGCAGCTTCTAGTCTCATCTGGCTCTTGGGTAAGGCTGCCGTATCTCTCACACACTATCTACACTGGACAAAGAGCCTCGGAGAACGTTTGGGTTCGGGTCTCCGTGTGTGGATTACGTCAGTTTTTACGGCCTTCTAAATAAACATAGACCCTTCTTTGTTGGAACTTCCTGTCTCAAGGTGACCTTCCACGGACCCTGGGTCGAGAGAGTAGCTCAAAGACCCAGAGGTTATGTCGCAGACATAGTCTCTCTCTAGATTTTCAGCTCACATCGTCTAGAAGTGACTCGAGTGGCGCGAAGATAATGCTTTCTAGAGTAATACTGTCAACAAGAGTGATAATCACAGGATTTTACTCATCGTCCAGGCCTCACTGGTGCCTGGCGGACCCATGAAGGACGCAGGGATGAGGTCCTGTGGCGTGGCCGGCAGCTGTGGGGTGAGGCCAGTTACTGCACGCACGTCATACGTTGTGGAATAACAGAATTTCTCAAAGTGTGACTTCATCAGGCAGGAAATATACATGTGTACGAGGTAATCGCGGGGCATAAGAACACTCTCATGGGAATCTCCGGGGCCCGGTGATCAAAGATCCGGGGGCACTGTAGCTAAAGGTCAGGGGCATTGTGGTCAAAGGTCCCATGGCACTTTCGTCAAAGCTCAAGATGGGCACTGTGGTCTGTGCTTAGAGGGGCACTGTGGTCTGTGCTTAGAGGGGCACTATAGTCTGTGCTTAGGTGGGGCACTGTGGTCTGAGCTTAGAGGGGCACTGTGGTCTGAGCTTAGAGGGGCACTGTGGTCTGAGCTTAGGTGGGGCATTGTGGTCTGTGCTTAGGAGGGGCATTGTGGTCTGTGCTTAGGTGGGGCATTGTGGTCTGTGCTTAGAGGGGCACTATGGTCTGTGCTTAGGGGGGCACTATGGTCTGTGCTTAGGTGGGGCATTGTGGTCCGTGCTTAGGTGGGGCACTGTGGTCTGTGCTTAGGTGGGGCATTGTGGTCTGTGCTTAGGTGGGGCACTGTGGTCTGTGCTTAGAGGGGAACTGTGGTCTGTGCTTAGGTGGGGCACTGTGGTCTGTGCTTAGAGGGGAACTGTGGTCTGCGTTTAGATGGGGCATTGTGGTCTAATGTTTATTACTGGATCACCGAGCATGGACGTTTGTCGTAGACGTTCTTCAGAGCAGAATGGAAACGTTTCAACGTTTTCTTCTATAGTTGGTGAAGAACGTTCATGGAGACAGGAATATATACCCCTGGTTCTGTACATCTCAGGCGAAGGGCATCATCTGATGACTCTTATCATCAATTATCTATTATCTATTATCTATTATCATGGAGAAATAACAGCTTTGGTGATAATTACATGATAACGTTTCCCTTGTGATTTGATAAAATTTTTATTTAGATAATCACTTTCACAGATTAGTGGCTTTATAGTTTCTCAGATAACTTAATTTCTTGCGATGGTCAATGCATAAAGCAATCTTTATCTTAATCTTAAGACTACTAGAGATATCATTACGTATTTTGATCAGCTTGAAATGCGTCAAATGACAAAAAGAAATCGACATATAGAATTCAGTAACGCCAGACCCGACTACCAGATGGCCAAATCTGTTGATCCATCTAGCAGTATACAGATAAAGGCTGCAACTTGGCCCATAAGGATATGTGGCCCAAGGAACTAAGGCCATGTGTCCTGGGCCTAGGAACTGTGGCTATGTGTTCTAACGCGGGCCAAAAGCTACGTGGCCCAGGGAATTAAGGCCATGTGTCCTGGGCCTATAGGAACTGTGGCTATGTGTTCTAACGCGGGCCAAAAGCTACGTGGCCCAGGGAACTAAGACTACGTGTCCTGACGTATCTGTGAGGATACGTGACAGACCAAGGACCGTGGCTATGTGTCCTCGACCCATAGCCACGTATCCATCCTGTCAGTTTTCGCAAGATGTGCAAGAGAAAGTTATTGAGAAATCCTGACCGGGCTGTGCCACTCACTGGGCTGTGCCGCACACCTAACTCTGCCACACACCTGACTGTGCCACACACCTGGCTGTGCCGCACACATCGGGATGTGCCACACACCAGGCTGTGCCACACACTGGGCTGTGCTACACACCTAACTCTGCCACACACCTGACTGTGCTACACACCAGGCTGTGCCACACATCATGCTGTACCACACACCTAACTGTGCCACACATCATACTGTACCACACACTTAACTGTGCCACGCACCAGGCTGTGCTACACATCTGACTGTGCCACACACCAGGCTGTGCCACACACACCGGGCTGTGCCACACACACACACACACACACACACACACACCTTCCTCCTCTGCTTGTCGTCCGGAGGTGATGTGAGAGGAAGTCGTACATACGAGACATTACCGACGTACAATGTTTTTTTCATGCGTATGCGCATAAGAATCAGACGTATGTATGGATATTCAATACCTGGCGCACACAATCAGACATATATATGTATATTCAATACCTGGCGCCGGGTGTGGATGGGGCGAGCGGGTGTGAGTGTGTACATGTGTATATATTGGAAAGGATCACAATTTTGCGCGTGATCAAGATATTCCTATGAGTCCACGGGGAAAATGAAACACGAAAAGTTCCCAAGTGCACTTTCGTGTAATAATCACATTATCAGGGGAGACGCAAGAGAGAAATATAACAGTCAGTTGATATACATCGAAGAGACGCAGCTAGGACGCCATTTGGTGAACATGTGATTGTCCAAAACATACAAAGTGCTCGTTGTATGTTTTGGACAATATATATATATATATATATATATATATATATATATATATATATATATATATATATATATATATATATATATATATATATATATATATATATATATATATATATATATATATATATATATATATATATATATATATATATATATATATATATATATATATATATATATATATATATATATATATATATATATATATATATTCTCCTGTCCCACTCTCTCAGAACACTCCACCTCTCCCGTCTCACTCTCACAAGACACTCACACTGCCTCACACTTAGCCCGGGTATTCTCACACTAGACCAAGCTATCAATCCTCTTTTTCTTTTTTGTTTTACGGCAAGCAAGCAAGCTCGACCTACCTGGGGGCCTCACAAACACTATCTGTGCCTGCATGATTGCTGGCCAGTACATTTGCATATACTGTGCTCCTCCTTAAGGACCCCGCGGCCCAACATAAAGCATAACTTAAAGCACTATAAAGCACAAGGTCATACACATCATGAGCCTCGGCATAAAGCACTATAAAGCACAAGATAAATCAGACTATAATGCTGAACGTAAGACATAACCTAAACACTAAAAAGCACAACAGAAACAACAACATATGTAACAACATAAAGCGCAACACTTTGCAATATTAACAGTTCAAATGAGACTCCAACATGGAACACTAAAAGCTCAAATGAGACTCCAACATGGAACACTAAAAGCTCAAATGAGAACTACAACATAGAACACTAAAAGCTCAAATGAGAACTCCAACATAGAAGACCGAATACAACAACATAACAACGACATAAACAACCAGAACAGAGCACAACATTAATGACAAACCAAAAGACCAAAATATAACACAACCATGGACACAATGTAACATAGAACACAACATAAAAACACAACATAGAACACAACAAAACAGACAACTCAACATGGAACATAACATAAGCATCACCAAACACATAAAGATCAACATAAAGCACAACATAGAACACGACAATGCACAGCATAACACTGAACATGAGGCACAACATAACAGTTCTATACACAATGCAGAACACAGACGAAGAACAAGCGTTGACGACAAACGCATCTGAAAGCAACTTTGATTATCTCTTCATGCGTCAAGCCCTTCAGTGTAACTCACTGAGCACGACTCCAAGACACTCGAGCACGACGGTACGACCCTTGAGCACGACGGTACGACCCTTGAGCACGACGGTACGACCTTTGAGCACGACGGTACGATCTTTGAGCACGACGGTACGACCCTTGAGCACGACGGTACGACCCTTGAGCACGACGGTACGACCATTGAGCACGACGGTACGACCCTTGAGCACGACGGTACGACCTTTGAGCACGACGGTGCGACCCTTGAGCACGACGGTACGACCCTTGAGGACACGACTTTTGGGTATGATGACTTTGGCTGGGTCGCTGGTGGCCGTGTGGAGTTCGAGGTCACCTGAAGGTTCTTCAAGGTGTTATAACTCGACTCCTTAGGGAAGATGACGTGACATTTCCTGCCAGAGTCATGGATAATTAAACACACACACAACACACACACACACACACACACACACACACACACACACACACACACACACACACACACACACACACATATAGATATACAAGTCCATCATGTCCCTGCTACTGATTGAAGCGCAGCCTTGAAGCTACTGAAGTCCCGAAAAAAGTAGTTCATGGGATTGTTTAAGTCCCACACAGACAGCACCCACCAGACACCTCACTTCTGTAGCTGGGGAGACAATAATACCCTGCCTAACCTCACGTCATCAGGTCATCTCTTAGCTGCCATACGAAGCTATCTGTTGCAGCGCTCTCCCTCATAAGCTGTGGCCAGTGCTGCACATCAGCTGCATCGAAATACAAACGCCTCTTCAAGCAGGGTCACCCAGGGATCCACAAACCAAAGTCTCATTAGGAGCTGACTCAACCTCCTTCTCCTTCGGCACTGCCTGCCTTGTGTTGTGCCAGCGAGAGGTGGCAAGTCCCTGACTCCTTCCATCGAAAACGGCATTGAATGAAACCTTAAGGCTGAGTAACTTAGTTCGCAGTCACCCAATCGTGTGTGCGAAAAATCCAACCAAGAACCAGTTTCCTCAGGCTTCCCAGCACTAGGGCCCTGATAGACGATAGAACAGGAGACAACAGTATCGCTGATGGAGTAAAGACAAGTGTCCAGTGAGGACTGTAACACCCAGGGATGATACCACGGCTTAAACCCTCCAAGTTCACCAGGCCACAATAATGGCCACCCGTACAGACGTCCCCGCCCATCAGCTTTAACCTCTTAGCGATCGTGTGGTTTTCTAAAAGGCTGTCTCATCCTTACCCTCTGGTTCCAAAAGGCGATTTCACAGGTGAGGGGCCCCAGCCACGATAAGAAATGGTTAACACCGCTCTGGCTGCGGTCACCATGAACCCCACGACCGAGCTGAGAGAACCCATCGCACGTTCTATCGCCGGTGAGATGCCCAGCGCCCCTCCCCCTCGCCAGGTCTCATTCTTTTTTTTCTTCGGTGCTTTCGTCTGCGTCGGGAGATGGTAGGACGGTGGTGCCAGACTCACGAAGTCGTGCGGCGACAACCTACGCTGCCTTGTAGCCAGAAGAGCCACCTTGCTTCAGTCCAAGCATCTTCCTTCGACGTCTTACTAGGCTGCGAAGCAGTAGCTCATGTAGAGCACCAGGTTGTGAAGCAGTAGCCCATGTAGAGTACTAGGCTGTGAAGCAGTAGCCCATGTAGAGCACCAGGCTGTGAAGCAGTAGCCCATGTAGAGCACCAGGTTGTGAAGCAGTAGCCCATGTAGAGTACTAGGCTGTGAAGCAGTAGCCCATGTAGAGCACCAGGCTGTGAAGCAGTAGCCCATGTAGAGCATTAGGCTGCGAAGCGGTAGCCCATGTAGAGCAACAGGCTGTGAAGCAGTAACCCACGTAAAGCGAGTCTATAACTTCGGATGCGACATATCCCTGGTCGAACTAGATCTTACGAACTTTCTTCACGTTGCAGGAGAGGTCGTCGTCAGGAGAACCGTCCAGCAGTACATTCCCTCCATCCCCCATCATCGTCAACCTAGACTATAAGTAACAAAGGCGCTGGTGTATGATGAACGTGAGATCTAATCAGTTTAAGAGGTTCAGAAAGGTGACTCACTTGTTCCTCTTATGTCTTGTGTTGTCTTCAGATGTATCGCAGACAGCTTGTCTAGTGAGGTGAACTTTTGGTTTCTGGTTGTGGCTGGCGCTGCAGAGGACGTCTGTCGACCTCGCCTTTGTGAAGACGCTTGGGGAATACCGAAGCCTTAACCTAGACCTTTCCAAAGTGCTCTTCACTTCCAACCGAATGAGATCTGATAGCCTGTCTGCAGCACCACCAGGAGGCCCGACTCGTCACTCTAAAAACAGCATCGTACTGGATGCATTATTGGGTTCCAGGGTCATCAATGCCATTTTGGAGAAGAGAGTGGAGGTGTAGCTAAGATGGATGAAAAACAATAGAAATACAACGGATATCTGCGCCTTCTTCCCTTTGAATGTATCGAAGTTCGTCTACTTCCTCAGGGATTCACAATCCTTCAAGAGTGAGAGATTCGAACAGTTTCATCTTTGAAAGAACCTCGAACATTTCTTTCGATGACTCCCGGTGGAAACAAACATTGCTTCATAGATTACCAATCCAGCCTCCGTTATGAAGTACCTCAACCTCAGGGAACTAGTGTGTCTGAAGCCTTATGAAGCCTTGCAGACGAATCTAATCCCATCTCTATCGGAACCTGCGCTTCAGACGTGGAGATCCACTGGTTCGTGGGCTCACAGACAAAGCATTTGAGACAAACCTCTTGTGGAGCGGACGGTGTTAGTCACGCTGGGTCGGGCTACAGACAGCTCGCATGGGGAAAGCCCACATACTACCTGTAACCTCCCACCCCCCTTCCCCACGCCCCATCCATCCACGCCCACCCACCCACCCACTGTCCCACCCGCCCACCCACCCAACCATACACACACACAGGGGGGACTTCCTACTTGCTATCCCACACGGCTCTCGTCTTTATCCACATCCTCTCGTATTGGTGGATCCACGCAAGTGTCTCTACACACTTTCCCACATGCATTCGCACGCGCGTGTGCACAGACAGACAAAGACAGTAATAATGACAGGAATAACACTATAAAGACCTTTAACCCTCTCTCATCTACCTCACCAGACACCTTCAGCCATCAGTAGGCCTCAGTGTTGGGACATTTAACTGAAAATGGAATGTTGCTCATGCGAAAGGTGAAGGTTACTACAGTCCCGTAGCTGCTGAGCTGAGGGTCATGTCGGATGGCTGAGCGGCGAGGAGGAAGACTCACTGGAGCCATGGCTTGGGAAATGGATCCAAAGAACACAAGCTTTTCATAGTAAACAGACTATGATAAGGTCTTCAAGGTGGACTGACTAACTTTTGTTTCCTGGTACTAAAGCGAGGGATTATCCCCAAAAGGGGGGAAGGGGACCATCTATCGGTCTGCTGTCAGCCAATAATTCTTAAGAACCCGCTGTGATCGTAGCCAATACAAATACGACCATGAAGCTCTTCTTCACTATCAACATTTCCAGACAGTGTATAAAGATGATGGTGAAGGGCATTGAGGAGGATGTCTTGGTGGGTCTGTGGATGACGTATAGAGGCAATGGGCGAGGAGGCATTGAGGTCTGGCCAAGAAGAGACGACGATACGGGAGCAGAGCTGGCTGGTTGGCCGAGGTCTGGCCAGAGGCGGTACCTGTGGAGGAAGATACCGTCCTGGAACCCGGGAATTCCAGCCGAAAGAATCGTGCTGGTCAGACTCTTCCTCCGCCGGGGGTCAATGGCCCCATGACCTGCAGGAGGGTGTTGAAGCGTCGGCCGGCGCTGACCTGTGACCTGTGGGAGGACCCTGGGCGTCGGACGACACTGACCTGTGGTCTGCGTCTTCAGGTTCCTGGTACACTGGCTGTAGGACGGTACAGGAGGATGGTACACTGGCTGTAGGACGGTACAGGTTGGTGGTACACTGGCTGTAGGACGGTAAAGGAGATGGTACACTGGCTGTAGGACGGTACAGGAGGATGGTACACTGGCTGTAGGACGGTACAGGAGATGGTACACTGGCTGTAGGACGGTACAGGAGGGTGGTACACTGGCTGGAGGACGGTACAGGAGGGCACAGTGGCTACAGGACGGTACAGGAGGGTGATGGTACACTGGCTGTAGGACGGTACAGGAGGGTGGTACACTGGCTGTAGGGCGGTACAGGAGATGGTACACTGGCTGTAGGACGGTACAGGAGGATGGTACACTGGCTGTAGGACGGTACAGGAGGGTGGTACACTGGCTGTAGGACGGTACAGGAGATGGTACACTGGCTGTAGGACGGTACAGGAGGATGGTACACTGGCTGTAGGACGGTACAGGAGGGTGGTACACTGGCTGTAGGACGGTACAGGAGGGTACAGTGGCTACAGGACGTAAAATAAGGTGTTAGCTGTATACAGGAGTCAATAGGGAGACCTGATGGTCCATGGTGTGGTTATCTGCTAATAACTAGGCCTAACATGCGAGTAGTAATTGGATAGTGAAGCAGAAGTGACCTCTCACCCACCTCTCCCTCCGGCTCAACTGCCAGCAGGAAAAAAAGACGAGGAAAAAAATTTACCCCACAGTAAGGAAAGAATATACTGCCGTGGAAATTCTATGTGAAAGTGTGTCCCGGGAAAAGTTAGGTTCCTCACTAGTTTCTTCATTACGACAAAAGGGGGCTCGATGATAAAACACAATGACACGTTTAAATGATAGATATAAAATGATGAAATCAATTAAACTGATAGATGTTAAGTAGGATTATTTGATATCGAGGGATATCATTAGATTATTTAATTATCTGTCCCGCCTGGACTTAAGGGTTCTGACCACCTCCAGGTGGTTTATTCCAGTGGTGACCCACTTTGCAGGTGGTTTATTCCAGTGGTGACCCACTCTGCAGGTGGTTTATTCCAATGGTGACCCGCTCTGCAGGTGGTTTATTCCAGTGGTGACCCACTCTGAGGTGGACATGTGGCTCTTACATTTCCTTCCTGTTACCTTCACATTGTTCGCTGTTTCTGATCACTGAACCTCTGCCTAAAGAGAAGAACTTTTAGTATATTAAGTTGCACAAGTTATCAAATATTTCATAAATTTGTTATATTTACCGAGCGTCTGCGCTTTTTTTGATAAAGAATCATTATCCACGTCTTTTGGGGGTCCTTCTTCATACTGTTGACTTGTGAGTGAAGCCATTCGTGTGGCTGCTGCTCTTTGGATTCATTCTAGTTTTTCTCCAACTCTGGTCAGGACTGGTGAACTAAACTGACCACCTTGTTCCCAGTGAGGTCCGAGCAGGGCATTATGAAAAGTGAGTGGTTGCAAATTAAAGATTCAGCTTGTAACTTTTTTTCTGGTTTTTAGTTGACGAATCTGTTGAGGCTTTTCGTGGCCCACGTACTCTAGCCTTTGTTTCGCAGTTCGTATTTACATCTCTGAAAAGAACCATCTTGTTGGCTTTATTGTATTTTGCCACGAACGGTTTACCCTGCTTAAGGTTATTACTGATAATCGCTCAAACAACTTTCCCTTTCACTGATAGTAATGCTTTCCCAAGCACCTTCTGTTCGTGATGGGTATTTCTGGGGCCAAACTGCTCATATTACTTTGTATTTATTTACGTTGAAGTCGATTTGCTACTTGTCTGACCTCTCCATCAGTCTGTCTACATCCCTCAGAATCATGAGGCAGTGGAGGGAGCGTGGTGAAGGCAGGAGGAGTGAAGGGAAAGGGAGCTTGTTGGAGGCTAGGGAGGACAAGACAACCTGGCAGGGGGGGAAAGTATGACAACCTAGCAGGGGGAGGATATGACAGCGTGGGAGGGGTGAGGATATGACAACCTGGCAGGGGAGAAAGGACATGACAGCCTAGTAGGGGAGGGGATATCATGACAGCTCGGGAAGCGGGAGGAGGTCTTGGCAGGGGAGCAGGGTTCGGTGGGGGCAGACAACCTTCACTGGTCGAACCTCACTATCCAAGGTCACAGTGGCAGGCCGGGGGTGTCTGGGAGACAACTGACGACGCCGCCCTCACAGTGCACCAGCGCCCTCCCTCCCTCCCTCACTCTTCCTCCACCCCTGCTAGTGCCCTCCCTCCCTGCCTCACCCTTCCTCCACCCCCGCCAGTGCCCTTCCTCCCTCCCTCACCCTTCCTCCACCCCCGCCAGTGCCCTCCCTCCCTCCCTCACCCTTCCTCCACCCCCGCTAGTGCCCTCCCTCCCTCCCTCACCCTTCCTCCACCTCCGCTAGTGCCCTCCCTCCCTTCCTCCCTCACCCTTCCTCCACCCCCGCCAGTGCCCTCCCTCACCCTTCCTCCACCTCCGCCAGTGCCCTCCCTCCCTCCCTTACCCTTCCTCCACCCCCGCCAGTGCCCTCCCTCCCTCCCTCACCCTTCCTCCACCCCCGCTAGTGCCCTCCCTCCCTCCCTCACCCTTCCTCCACCTCCGCTAGTGCCCTCCCTCCCTTCCTCCCTCACCCTTCCTCCACCCCCGCCAGTGCCCTCCCTCACCCTTCCTCCACCTCCGCCAGTGCCCTCCCTCCCTCCCTTACCCTTCCTCCACCCCCGCCAGTGCCCTCCCTCCCTCCCTCACCCTTCCTCCACCCCCGCTAGTGCCCTCCCTCCCTCCCTCACCCTTCCTCCACCCCGCCAGTGCCCTCCCTCACCGCTCCTCCACCCCACCAGTGCCCTCCTCCCTCCCTTTCCTCCCCCTGACTGACTCCCCGTCTCTCCTCCAGTTTACCCAGACCCACTCATGATGGACCGCCTCATCCCGGCGGAAACCCAGATCCTCACCAATGTTTCCCACCTGCAACATGGCAACGCTGTCTGGTTGTTGTTGTCAAAGTCATAGGCACTTCCAACAACAACGTCGGCTGTGTCTACTTTGCCTGACCACATACTGTTGTTGGCAGGTGTCAGCCACCATCTGACCACACATTCCTGGTGTCTCCACTGGCCAAACTAGCCACGTCTCGCCACACTCAACTACCCAAGTGTTAGTTCCAATATCATTAACTATCTGGAATGTTTACAGTTTCTTGTTGACGTTAGAGCCACAATGACGACACTGCCTTGAAGGAATATTATTTATATGAATGTTTTCATGTTTAGTTACGATGAAAGTTTAGTTATCAAGCTGCTGGGTGAATAACGAAGCTGCTGGGTGAAGAGTGAAGCTGTTAGGTGCATAACGAAGCTGCTGGGTGAGGAACTAAACAGAAACGCGAATCAGTAAACTGCTGGGCGAATGATCCAAACTGCTGGGGGACATGGCTATGAATGCCTACAGCCAAAGCTCTATATATATCGGGTCTGTTTCATTAATCATCAGTAAACAGCCATGATACAGAGGTCGCCACACGATCAATTCCGAACTGATAACTCCTCCACGCCCCTCTGGTCGCTGATAAGCCGACCACTGATAAGAAGTTACACGTTCGCCCCCGTTATACTAACGATCATAATGATATATCGAGGTAGAAAATCTAAATTAACCCTGATTTTCGTCTCTCTGCATGGGGGGAGTAAGGGAGGAAACCCTTCGAAATGACTTCTAACCTCCCCAGTAGGCCTAGACACTAGGCCTACCTGTGAGTTCTTAGGTTATCATTAATATTAGCGGGATCATTGCCGTGTGGCAGAGGCCAAAAGTAGCGCTAAAATGGCAAGGAAAAAAAAAAAACGCTTGTAGATCTTGTCTTTTTTACACAAACATTTAAAAAAATAAGTATATGACGCGAATAGTTGATGTAAACATGAAATATGTTTAATGTTGTGGAAGGAAATTTGATTACACTCTCAAATTGATGTTGATGGAGATTAACTTTAGGAGAAGAGTTTACGTTGATCTTTAGGTTAATCTATAGGTTAAATGAAAATCTCTGGGTTAGATGATAATCTTTACGTTAATCTTGATAGTAAATGATAATCTTTACATTAATCTTTATGTTGATGTATAATCTTTAGGTTAATCTTTAAGTTAATGATGCTATTTACGTTAACCTTTATCTAAATGATAATATTTACGCTAATCTTTACGTTAAATGATAATCTTTACGTTAATCTTTACGTTAAATGATAATCTTTACGTTCATCTTTCTGTTAAATGTTAATCTTGATGTTAATCATTATGTTGATCAAAAGTTTTACACAATCCCTTAACAGTGTCATGTGTGAGTAAGACAGACGCAACAACCATTGCTCAACACCCAACTTTAAGTGCGAACTCAGAGCAATGATTGGAGCAGTACTTGTGAAAATCCCAGGGATTACATGGCTCCCTGGTTGGTGGTAAATCCCAGGGATTACACGGCTCCCTGGTTGGTTAATCCCAGGGATTACACGGCTCCCTGGTTGGTGGTAAATCCCAGGGATTACACGGCTCCCTGGTTGGTGGTAAATCCCAGGGATTACACGACTCCCTGGTTGGTTAATCCCAGGTATTACACGACTCCCTGGTTGGTTGTAAATCCCAGGGATTACACGGCTCCCTGGTTGGTTAATCCCAGGTATTACACGACTCCCTGGTTGGTTAATCCCAGGGATTACATGGCTCCCTGGTTGGTTGTAAATCCCAGGGATTACACGACTCCCTGGTTGGTTAATCCCAGGTATTACACGACTCCCTGGTTGGTTAATCCCAGGGATTACATGACTCCCTGGTTGGTTAATCCCAGGGATTACACGACTCCCTGGTTGGTGGTAAATCCCAGGGATTACACGACTCCCTGGTTGGTTAATCCCAGGGATTATACGGCTCCCTGGTTGGTTAATCCCAGGGATTATACGGCTCCCTGGTTGGTGGTAAATCCCAGGGATTACACGACTCCCTGGTTGGTTAATCCCAGGGATTACACGACTCCCTGGTTGGTGGTAAATCCCAGGGATTACACGACTCCCTGGCAGGTGATAGACACGTACCCTTGATCTATTTGGTCTCCAGGAACAGTTGCTCAAGTTGCCGTGGAGCGACGTTGCAGGAACACCCCCCCACACCTTCCCCAAGAGAGAGAGAGAGAGAGAGAGAGAGAGAGAGAGAGAGAGAGAGAGAGAGAGAGAGAGAGAGAGAGAGCCGGGTAAACCCCAGCCGTTAGCCGTTCGTGTAACATGACCCAAGGGTAGTCAGGGTGACGTCACGGAGTTACAGGAACACACGCCCCCCCCCGTCCCCCACTCCCCCCCCCACACACACACAGACACAGACACACACACACACATGCCACAGCCACGTCTCCCTCCCCCACCCATTACCACACTCTCTAAGTCTCAGAAGGAGGGAGTCCCATGCCACGCCAGGACACACACACACACACACACACACACACACACAGCTACAGAAAACCTTCTGACAGAAGGACATTCAACCCCATTCCCTCTGCTTATATGGAGTCAGATCACCTATATACTCCTGCGTCGTGTTGACGGTCCACATGATCCTATAACGAACCCTCTTTACATCATTCACCGACGTAGGTATAAATCTTTTCCTTACCCCTTCTGAGAGAGGGGCGTCTACTCCCCGTCTCTCTCTGTCTCTTTTGACAGACTCTCGCGACGTCTGTGAGCAAGAGGACAGGTGACACTCAATATTAGCCCCGGGGGGACCACTTGACGGGTCCATGACCCGCCTCCCGTGGCAGCCACCTGATGTAGTGCACCAACCACACACACACACTCTACAGGGGCGTCACCATCCACACACACACACACACACACACACACACACACACACACTCTCCACAGGGGCGTCACCATCCACACCCACACACACACACACACACATACACACATACACTCCACAGGGGCGTCACCATCCACATCCACACACCCACACACACACACTCTACAGGGGCGTTACCATCCACACCCACACCACCCACACACACACACACTCTACAGGGGCGTCACCATCCACATCCACACACCCACACACACACACACACTCTACAGGGGCGTTACCATCCACACCCACACCACCCACACACACACACACTCTACAGGGGCATTACCATCCACACCCACACACACACACACACACACACACACACACACACACACTCCACAGGGGCGTTACCATCCACACCCACACACACACACACACACACACACACATACACTCCACAGGGGCGTCACCATCCACACCCACACACACACACACACACACACACACACTCTACAGGGGCGTTACCATCCACACCCACACCACCCACACACACACACACTCTACAGGGGCATTACCATCCACACCCACACACACACACACACACACACACACACACACACACACTCTACAGGGGCGTTACCATCCACACCCACACACACACACACACACACACACATACACTCCACAGGGGCGTCACCATCCACACCCACACACACACACACACACACACACACTCTACAGGGGCGTTAGCATCCACACCACCCACACACTCTACAGGGGCGTTACTATCTACATCCACACACACTCTACAGGGGCGTTCACTTACACACCACCCACACACTCTACAGGGGCGTTACCAACCACTCACACACACACACACTTTACAGGAGCGTTACCAACCACACCACCCACACACTCTACAGAGGCGTCCACCTACACACACACTTTCATGTGTATATAGCAACAGACCCGGCCTTTGCCAACTGGATCGTGTGTTTGTGAGTGTATGTGTGTGTGTGTGTGTGTGTGTGTGTGTGTGTGTGTGTGTGTGTGTGTGTAGATAAATACTTTGATAAACAGTAAAATAACATTTATGTAGATTATCGTTTTACTTCTCTCGTCCCCTGAACCGTTTTCTATCAACCTTCCATATTCGTGAGGTGAGAGACGGACCACGTACTCCACTTCCCCATAACGGATGGAGCGCCGCTGGCTCCTCCTCCTCCTCCTCCTGGTCCTACTTGGCCCTCGAACAAAAAAAAGCGCAATTCCTCAAAATAACTGTAAACCATAATAGATGCCTATGTAAATGGCATCAATTATCATACCAGACTTATCGCTGTGGCAATCACGGACGCCCCGCGCCCCACCCGACCATCACTCACTCCCACAGACGAAAATGTTATTTACACGATCCGTCCCGCTCACGCAAACTACTGTTCCAGGGAGAAAGTAACAATTAATATGTAGGAAACTTAGGCACTAAGTCGTGTTCATTGTGAAGATGGTTTCCTTAACCAGAGCAACATTGTCGTCCTAAAAAAAACTCCCTAAATATACCCTAAAATGAAAGGCATCCCTAAATATACCCTAAAATGAAAGACATCCCTGAGGATACCCTAAAATGAAAGACATCCCTAAATATACCCTAAAATGAAAGACATCCCTAGAGATACCCTAAAATGAAAGACATCCCTAAAGATACCCTAAAATGAAAGACATCCCTAAAGATACCCTAAAATGAAAGACATCCCTAAAGATACCCTAAAATGAAAGACATCCCTAAAGATACCCTAAAATGAAAGACATCCCTAAAGATACCCTAAAATGAAAGACAGACATTTTTTTCGTGTCCCAGAGTAGTCCCTGGGTCTTTGCCTATCTCTGACAGAGACCACGAGTGTAAGAACACTGAACCACCATTCAGGGACCACTTCAGTAGTTTCTTATCAAAATTCCAGTTCCTGAAGAAGGTCCAGGATGCAGGAGGTGTACGCCTTTCACACACTACCCGCTACTCATATCCTAGCTGCCGACCCCACACACAACCACACTGCCTCCTCCAGACCACCACACTGCCTCCTCCAGACCAACCACACTGCCTCCAGACCACCACACTGCCTCCAGACCAACCACACTGCTTCCAGGCCAACCACACTGCCTCCTCCAGACCACCACACTGCCTCCAGACCTACCACACTGCCTCCAGACCAACCACACTGCCTCCAGACCACCACACTGCCTCCAGACCAACCACACTGCCTCCAGACCAACCACACTGCTTCCAGGCCAACCACACTGCCTCCAGACCACCACACTGCCTCCAGACCTACCACACTGCCTCCAGACCAACCACACTGCCTCCAGACCCACCACACTGCCTCCAGACCACCACACTGCCTCCAGACCACCACACTGCCTCCAGACCACCACACTGCCTCCAGACCAACCACACTGCCTCCTCCAGACCAACCACACTGCCTCCAGACCAACCACACTGCCTCCTCCAGACTGATACAAGCTGAGGGTCGTTTTTATCGCCATCAGCGGCTACAATATATGTAGACCGACCTCCACTGTGAGCGGTGGAGTGGAAAATGACAAGGGTCACAGAGGATCTTCGTCGGTGGCCAGGTAATTGTAGTCTAAGATGTTACGAAGTTGTGTTCATTAAGTAAACTTGTAGTTTCTGACATACAGACGACTCATCGACTGGATGAGTAAAGTAGATACGATATCAGATTTTCGGGTAATGTATCGTGAACAGGGAGGTGTTACGCCGTTTCTGGCTGGATTAGGTGTAGGTCGATCTCTTGAATGTTCTGTTCCCTCAAGGTATAAGATAGTTATGTATTCTGCGTCCATATCTCTGATCACACACTTTATAACTCTTATATCTACATTTCCAAGGAAGACAAGGGGCCAATAGTACGTTCAGTCTAGGATTAATCTATCGCTGATAATATCTTGCAGTCCACAAATACTGTTGTGTTCTCTCCATATGTATGTTATACTGTGATGGAAATTGGATCTGCATTGCCAATGTGTATTTCTCTGTTTGCATCAATTACGTCTGTTAGGTATTGGCTTCCTATAGTTTTCACTCTTCTACTTGATAATTGAACATTGCGCTTGGGGAACAGCCCCAGCCATTGTGAACATCGCCATTTCCTAAGTTTGAGATGAGAACATATCAATTCTGTGATCACATAGTCATGTTAACCATACCCTCCAATCTATCTTGGTATCATGACATCACACATCGCGGATCTGTGTTCCAGTAAGTGGGAGGTGTTGTAGAAGTGGCTTAGTTATTCCCTTGCGAGCAGTTATTCCCATCTACAAGGGCCTGATTCGCCCCTGTATGGAACACTGCTGGCATACAACGTCTGCGTCGCTCCTTCTCCACCTCACTCTCTTAGCCAGAGTGGAATCGCACGGCGCCCCTAGCCTTATCCCCTCTCCTGCTATCACGTCTCTTCAACCATCCACTTGGGTCAACCGTGATATTGCTTCTCTCGCCCTGTTTTACATGTATCATTTCGGCCCTGGCTCTCGTGAGCTGTGTGTATGTGTCCCAGTCCACACGAAGAGGACATGCGACATGCGTCTGGCAGCTTCCGCTTCCCATAGTTTCTCTAGGGTGACCAACTACACGAGGATTAACCGTTATCATCCCTTCCATTCCCGGCACAGGGAAGCTGTGGGGTTCTCTCCTCTCTGTTCCTCCTCATATAATCCTTCCAACTTTAAAAGTTGAGACCACAAAGACCAAAGCATCTTAGATCAGTCATTCTTGTTTCTCTTTTTCGTATATAGCGCATTTTTCTCGACAGATTTTCAACCTCTGGTTGCGGTTTGATGATGATGATGATCATCATGATGATAATACTGATAATGATAATGATACTATTATTATTACCATTATTATTATTACTATTACTATTATCATTATTATCATTACCATTATTATTATCATTATCATTATTATTTTTGTTATTATCATTATTATCATCATCATTATTGTTATTATCATTATTATCTATATCATTATTATTACTATTATTATTATTATTATTATTATTATTATTATTATTATTATTATTATTATCATTATTATTATTATTATTATCATTATTATTTTCATCATTATTTTTGTCTTGCTTAAACCACTGTCAGGGTTATAGCGTCATCAATACTATCGTCCCACCATTATTGCAGTCTCCTCTGCTCTGCTCGCCATTCCACATCATCTCACCAGCACACTACTCAAACCCACCCTCACACTACTCAAACACACCCTCACACTACTCAAACCCACCCTCACACTACTCAAACCCACCCTCACACTACTCAAACCCACCCTCACGATCTTCGCTTGGACCTTCTCTCTTCGCTGCTCCTCCCTCCTGACGGCGGAGGTGTTACCCCCTCTGGCACATCCCTCCCGGTCTTATGAATACACAAGATGGGAAATATCTTATGAATTCTGAATACATCATTCCTGTGGTGCTCAGCCAAGAGGCAGAGGTGGGGAGGGTGTTCACCGCTGATACATGTACCTACCTACCTACCCTGGTCAATTACCGAGACAAATTGTGAAAATACTGGCCAGGCAAGTAGAAGGCTCAGAGGCCTGGAGTACCCCAGGGCAAGACGCTGGGTTGTGTGAGTGTTAAGTGTTAAGTGATGCTTCGGGAATAGATGAATCAAGTATTGTGGGTGAGGGAAGTCGACTATACCTCTCCATGATTGTACACAGTCCTCTCCAAGAACCCCCCTAGTGGTGAAAAGGGAAATTAACTCGACTATGAAGCAAATCTATGAAGAATACGATGTATACAACTGATCATAGAGCTCATAAAATAGATTCGATGTATCAGTTTGTGTTCGTTTTCCACCGAGGGGGAAAAAACTGGTCTAGCAGGAGACCTAGAAACAATAATATCATCAATATGATTCTCGTTTCGTCCAGCCTGAATTGGTCCTTTCTCCAGACCAGCAAACAGTCTTGCTTGAGGGGGACCTCGTTATCTCGCTGGCATGCAGAACGAGCCAATTGGTGCTTACAACTGATTGATAAGGTCTGATCCATGCATATAAACTCTCGAACTGGTCATTTGCATATTTTTCCACGAAGTTCGATTACGGAGGCGAGATGGACAACCTTTGTCTTTCCCAAATTCATCAGCCCCGGACGGCGTGGGGATATATGTGGCCTCGGGATATTCGGGACGTCCCGTCCTCGGTCATTTTAAGGAAACACGGTGCCCGAGGGGGACACTGGGAGAGCCATCTCACACGTTAGGACACACATCGCCTCGGGACACCAACAGGTCCGACTCTGCTTCCTCACATTTCCTTAAGCGTCTTCTAGAGACATTCAGTAGTTCGACAGTGTCCCATATAGCGTAACATATTACCCTGGGACGCTGGACAAAGCCATATATATCCCAGACACGAGCAGTGGTGATGCTCTGGGATACTAAAAGCACCAAGGAGTGTCCCATACACCGGGACACTGGTAGGTCTGAGGGCGTCCCATACACCGGGACATATCAAACATGGGACAGCAAATGAGAGGACCACACCTGTATAAAATGGACCCCCTGGTCCAGGTGTAGCGGTATATTGCCCTTCTCGAAAGGTCTGAACAGTTAAAGTATTCTATGAACTTTCCTGGCTTGAAATATCTTAATCTGTACACAAGAATAAGTTCAATATTCTCAAAGACATGATTAGAGAAGTGATCTGAAGTGAGAGCCCCTCTTCCCTCCTTGAAGAACACCTATACAAAGTTAAACTTCATCAAAAATCATTAAGTAATTCTAAAATCATTATCATTTTTCTTCCTTGTATTTAGCAGACGAAAGAGATGATTCGATGGGGTTAAAAGAGGAACAGAACTGCTAGGGGTGCTAACTCTGTGGTACATAGTACTGGTAGGAATAGATTAGGAGACTGTAGCATAGATGGTGGTGAGATGGACTGAAATATGGATGTAAGCTCTTATATGATGAGTGGAAAGGGATATGACAGAAGGGAATGTAAACCAGACACCCGTTCCATGGAAGGGGAGGTCGATATATTGTTGAAAAGAAACCTGTTTACCAGACAGGATAAAATAAAGAGGTATTCTAACTGATATGATGATTTAATTAATTCACGTGATGATATCGCACTAGTTTCACACAAATACCAAGTCTCTCTCACCATCATTTTTACATTACGTGAACTGTACCTAAGTTGGCTCACCATGAGTCAGGGAGACTCATGCCAACTTTATGGTATTTCATTTAATCATAACAAACTTGTGTCTGCAGAAGATCCATCAAGATCAACCTCTGGGATCATCGTCATCATGTCTAGCACCTGAAAACAAACGATTATAGTTTCAGAAAGGTACTGATCACAGGTACTGCTTCTTAAACCAGGGTCGTATTGCTGTGAGTGTGTGTGTGTGTGTGTGTGTGTGTGTGTGTGTGAAATAGACTTATTTTCGTCTTACTACGCGTATTTCATATTTGTTCTAGCTACATTAAATTTCACTCAAGTGCAATTCGAAAGAACATTAAAGGAAAACAACACCCACAAATTTCTCATCAAATCACATTCGAAAATCTGGAAACATTGTCAAATATTTTAAACAAATATATGTAATTACTTAGAACGATAAGTTAATCTTTTTGTTAAAAATAAATGACTACTTTTGATAAAGAATCTGGTGTGAGAAATGATCAAGGTTCTTCAATATCGTTTTAAGCAAATTAATCTTCGAGTTTTGATTACCGCAAATTTTTTTTTTTGTTAAAGACAATAAAGTAATGTAATTTATACTGACCTAAAGATATCTGACGGTTTAAAGTCTATGAATAGGAGGATTGAAATGCATTATACAACGGCAGGAGGATGACAGACGCTGCTGCAGGCTTCCTTAACAATCACGCAAACGACCAGTTTGGACTATGCAGCCAACCAGTGTGTACGTCCCCCACCACTGGTCGCCTAGCCCTGGCCAGTGACCAGCCAGTGTGTGGGGTCGTGGTGATCCCCCTGGTGTATCTGGTGATCCTCAAGTCGTACTTGACCTACAGAGGAAAGTGATACTCGAACACAAGAAGATTTTACGATACAAGTTGACCCTCTTCAGGTATGTGGCTCCATAGATGACCATAGGGTTTATATATTACCTGTTCTAGTGCTTTTTCGAATATATATATATATATATATATATATATATATATATATATATATATATATATATATATATATATATATTCCTTGATAATCCTGCCTGTTCCTACTCTTCTGTGGCATGAATTACATGTATTACATTTAAGCAAAGCCCAGATACATGAGTACTTTGCATCAATCAGTTGTTGTGTTGTTACATATTAGGCTATCTCGTTCATAATATTGGGTTGTTATGTGGGTAAATGTCGTTAGGAAACTATCGTTAATTGTACTCCAATATATATATATATATATATATATATATATATATATATATATATATATATATATATATATATATATATATTTTTTTTTTTAATTTTCCAAAAGAAGGAACAGAGAAGGGGGCCAGGTGAGGATGTTCCCTCAAAGGTCCAGTCCTCTGTTCTTAACGCTACCTTGCTAACGCGGGAAATGGCGAATAGTATAATATATATATATATATATATATTGTAATTTAGTGGAGAAATAATGCGTATATCACCAGTCTTATTCAGGTTAATTACTCGGGTCGAGCCTAATCACCAGTAATGACTTGTTGTCAACAGCTGGGTTGAACAAGGAGGCCAAGAACACAGTGGTGTGCCTCAGGCAGTGGGTGAGCAATAAGGGCGATGAGCCCGTCCCGCTGCACTGTGCCAATCATCGCTAATGACTTCGTTAGTAATGACTATATTATTTCATGGTAGTGTGTGAAACACATATCCACGAGTTTGTCCAACGGATTCCCTTTGATAGAGAAACTGGGTTCGAACTCGTTTGTAAGTACATGTCGCCAGAGATTATAAGTACACTTACAATTACGTCCTTAAGTGGGCTGTAGTGCGCGAAGTCATCAGGCATCCAACTTCTTAGGGAAAAGTCCACACTTAAAGCGCTTATTTCACCAGACTTATAGTTACTTCTAGCTTCAACCGTGTGATATAAATCATTTATCAGAAACACATCATTCATAAGGCGAGATGAAGAGCAGGGGAGTGAATGAACTCCACGACCAACCACGAACCACTGAATGTAGAAGAAATGTTGTGGAAGACGTCAAGATGGGGGACTGTGATGGTTTATTTGACCGCCTGAGCATGACCAGACGATCCTTGCAGGTGATGGCTGGGTCTTTGACTCGACCCTCAAGGGTCGGGTCAAAAGGCCAGGCCATCTTATACCTCAAGGATCCTCCCGTCGTGCACGAGGATGGCTCTCAAGGGTCGTGCCGTCGTGCTCAAGGGTCGTATCGTCGTGCTCAAGGGTCGTACCCTCGTGCTCAAGGGTCGTACCGTCGTGCTCAAGGGTCGTACCCTCATGCTCAAGGGTCGTACCCTCGTCCTCATGGGTCGTACCCTCGTGATCGTGTCGTATCGTCGTGCTCAAGGGTCGTATCGTCGTGTTCAAGGGTCGTATCCTCGTGTTCAAGGGTCGTATCGTCGTGTTCAAGGGTCGTATCGTCGTGCTCAAGGGTCGCGCCGTCGTGCTCAAGGGTCGCGCCGTCGTGCTCAAGGGTCGTGCCGTCGTGCTCAAGGGTCGTAACCTCGTGCTCAAGGGTCGTATCGTCGTGCTCAAGGGTCGTACCCTCGTCCTCATGGGTCGTACCCTCGTGCTCAAGGGTCGTACCCTCGTGCTCAAGGGTCGTACCCTCGTGCTCAAGGGTCGTATCGTCGTGTTCAAGGGTCGTGTCGTCGTGCTCAAGGGTCGTACCCTCGTGCTCAAGGGTCGTACCCTTGTGCTCAAGGGTCGTACCCTCGTCTTCATGGGTCGTAACCTCGTGCTCAAGGGTCCGTATCGTCGTGCTCAGGGTCGTACCCTCTGCTCAAGGGTCGTACAGTCGTGCTCAAGGGTCGTAACCTCGTGCTCAAGGGTCGTATCGTCGTGTTCAAGGGTCGTATCGTCGTGTTCAAGGGTCGTATCGTCGTGCTCAAGGGTCGCGCCGTCGTGCTCAAGGTCGTACCCTCGTCTTCATGGGTCGTACCCTCGTGCTCAAGGTCGTACCCTCGTCTTCATGGGTCGTACCCTCGTCCTCATGGGTCGTACCCTCGTCTTCATGGGTCGTACCCTCGTCCTCATGGGTCGTACCCTCGTCCTCATGGGTCGTACCCTCGTGCTCAAGGGTCGTAACCTCGTGCTCAAGGGTCGTATCGTCGTGCTCAAGGGTCGCGCCGTCGTGCTCAAGGGTCGTACCCTCGTGCTCAAGGGTCCGTACCCTCGTGCTCAAGGGTCGTACCTTCGTTCTCACGGGTCGTACCTTTGTGATCAGAGGTCTTACCTTCGTTCTCACGGGTCGTACCTTTGTGATCAGAGGTCTTACCTTCGTTCTCACGGGTCGTACCGTCGTGCTCAAGGGTCGTATCGTCGTGTTCAAGGGTCGTATCGTCGTGTTCAAGGGTCGTATCGTCGTGCTCAAGGGTCCGTACCCTCGTGCTCAAGGGTCGTATCGTCGTGTTCAAGGGTCGTATCGTCGTGCTCAAGGGTCCGTACCCTCGTGCTCAAGGGTCGTATCGTCGTGCTCAAGGTCGTACCCTCGTCCTCATGGGTCGTACCCTCGTGCTCAAGGGTCGTAACCTCGTGCTCAAGGGTCCGTACCCTCGTGCTCAAGGGTCGCGCCGTCGTGCTCAAGGGTCGTATCGTCGTGTTCAAGGGTCGTGTCGTCGTGCTCAAGGTCGTACCCTCGTGCTCAAGGGTCGTGTCGTCGTGCTCAAGGGTCGTATCGTCGTGTTCAAGGGTCGTGTCGTCGTGCTCAAGGTCGTACCCTCGTGCTCAGGGTCGTACCCTCGTGCTCAAGGGTCCGTACCCTCGTGCTCAAGGGTCGTAACCTCGTGCTCAAGGGTCGTAACCTCGTGCTCAAGGGTCGTAACCTCGTGCTCAAGGGTCGTATCGTCGTGTTCAAGGGTCGTGTCGTCGTGCTCAAGGGTCGCGCCGTCGTGCTCAAGGGTCGTACCCTCTTGCTCAAGGGTCGTACCCTCGTCTTCATGGGTCGTACCCTCGTGCTCAAGGGTCCGTATCGTCGTGCTCAAGGGTCGTACCGTCGTGCTCAGAGGTCTTACCTTCGTTCTCACGGGTCGTACCTTTGTGATCAGAGGTCTTACCTTCGTTCTCACGGTCGTACCGTCGTGCTCAGAGGTCTTACCTTCGTTCTCACGGTCGTACCGTCGTGCTCAAGGGTCGTATCGTCGTGTTCAAGGGTCGTATCGTCGTGTTCAAGGGTCGTATCGTCGTGTTCAAGGGTCGTATCGTCGTGCTCAAGGGTCCGTACCCTCGTGCTCAAGGGTCGTAACCTCGTGCTCAAGGGTCGTAACCTCGTGCTCAAGGGTCCGTACCCTCGTGCTCAAGGGTCGTATCGTCGTGTTCAAGGGTCGTATCGTCGTGTTCAAGGGTCGTATCGTCGTGTTCAAGGGTCGTGTCGTCGTGCTCAAGGGTCGTATCGTCGTGTTCAAGGGTCGTATCGTCGTGTTCAAGGGTCGTATCGTCGTGTTCAAGGGTCGTATCGTCGTGTTCAAGGGTCGTGTCGTCGTGCTCAAGGGTCGTAACCTCGTGCTCAAGGGTCGTACCCTCGTCTTCATGGGTCGTACCCTCGTGCTCAAGGGTCGTAACCTCGTGCTCAAGGTCGTACCCTCGTGCTCAAGGGTCGTATCGTCGTGCTCAAGGGTCGTAACCTCGTGCTCAAGGGTCGTAACCTCGTGCTCAAGGGTCGTACCGTCGTGCTCAGAGGTCTTACCTTCGTTCTCACGGTCGTACCGTCGTGCTCAGAGGTCTTACCTTCGTTCTCACGGGTCGTACCTTTGTGATCAGAGGTCTTACCTTCGTTCTCACGGGTCGTACCTTTGTGATCAGAGGTCTTACCTTCGTTCTCACGGTCGTACCGTCGTGCTCAGAGGTCTTACCTTCGTTCTCACGGGTCGTACCTTTGTGATCAGAGGTCTTACCTTCGTTCTCACGGTCGTACCGTCGTGCTCAGAGGTCTTACCTTCGTTCTCACGGGTCGTACCGTCGTGCTCAAGGGTCGTAACCTCGTGCTCAAGGGTCCGTACCCTCGTGCTCAAGGGTCGTAACCTCGTGCTCAAGGGTCCGTACCCTCGTGCTCAAGGTCGTACCCTCGTGCTCAAGGGTCGTAACCTCGTGCTCAAGGGTCGTAACCTCGTGCTCAAGGGTCGTATCGTCGTGTTCAAGGGTCGTGTCGTCGTGCTCAAGGGTCGTATCGTCGTGTTCAAGGGTCGTATCGTCGTGTTCAAGGGTCGTATCGTCGTGCTCAAGGGTCCGTATCGTCGTGTTCAAGGGTCGTGTCGTCGTGCTCAAGGTCGTACCCTCGTGCTCAAGGTCGTACCCTCGTGCTCAAGGGTCCGTACCCTCGTGCTCAAGGTCGTACCCTCGTGCTCAAGGGTCCGTACCCTCGTGCTCAAGGTCGTACCCTCGTGCTCAAGGTCGTACCCTCGTCCTCATGGGTCGTACCCTCGTGCTCAAGGGTCGTAACCTCGTGCTCAAGGGTCGTAACCTCGTGCTCAAGGGTCGCGCCGTCGTGCTCAAGGTCGTACCCTCGTGCTCAAGGTCGTACCCTCGTCCTCATGGGTCGTACCCTCGTGCTCAAGGTCGTACCCTCGTGCTCAAGGTCGTACCCTCGTCCTCATGGGTCGTACCCTCGTCCTCATGGGTCGTACCCTCGTCCTCATGGGTCGTACCCTCGTCTTCATGGGTCGTACCCTCGTGCTCAAGGGTCGTAACCTCGTGCTCAAGGGTCGTAACCTCGTGCTCAAGGGTCGTAACCTCGTGCTCAAGGGTCGTATCGTCGTGTTCAAGGGTCGTGTCGTCGTGCTCAAGGGTCGTAACCTCGTGCTCAAGGGTCGTAACCTCGTGCTCAAGGGTCGTACCCTCGTCCTCATGGGTCGTACCCTCGTGCTCAAGGGTCGTATCGTCGTGTTCAAGGGTCGTATCGTCGTGTTCAAGGGTCGTGTCGTCGTGCTCAAGGGTCGTAACCTCGTGCTCAAGGGTCGTATCGTCGTGCTCAAGGGTCGTGTCGTCGTGCTCAAGGGTCGTAACCTCGTGCTCAAGGGTCGTAACCTCGTGCTCAAGGGTCGTGTCGTCGTGCTCAAGGGTCGTAACCTCGTGCTCAAGGGTCGTAACCTCGTGCTCAAGGGTCGTACCCTCGTGCTCAAGGGTCGTAACCTCGTGCTCAAGGGTCGTACCCTCGTGCTCAAGGGTCGTAACCTCGTGCTCAAGGGTCGTATCGTCGTGTTCAAGGGTCGTATCGTCGTGTTCAAGGGTCGTGTCGTCGTGCTCAAGGGTCGTAACCTCGTGCTCAAGGGTCGTACCCTCGTGCTCAAGGGTCGTACCCTCGTGCTCAAGGGTCGTGTCGTCGTGCTCAAGGGTCGTAACCTCGTGCTCAAGGGTCGTACCCTCGTCTTCATGGGTCGTACCCTCGTGCTCAAGGGTCGTAACCTCGTGCTCAAGGGTCGTATCGTCGTGCTCAAGGGTCGTATCGTCGTGTTCAAGGGTCGTGTCGTCGTGCTCAAGGTCGTACCCTCGTGCTCAAGGGTCGTATCGTCGTGTTCAAGGGTCGTATCGTCGTGTTCAAGGGTCGTGTCGTCGTGCTCAAGGGTCGTACCCTCGTGCTCAAGGGTCGTGTCGTCGTGCTCAAGGGTCGTAACCTCGTGCTCAAGGGTCGTATCGTCGTGTTCAAGGGTCGTATCGTCGTGTTCAAGGGTCGTATCGTCGTGCTCAAGGGTCGCGCCGTCGTGCTCAAGGGTCGTATCGTCGTGTTCAAGGGTCGTGTCGTCGTGCTCAAGGTCGTACCCTCGTGCTCAAGGTCGTACCCTCGTGCTCAAGGGTCGTAACCTCGTGCTCAAGGGTCGTGTCGTCGTGCTCAAGGGTCGTAACCTCGTGCTCAAGGGTCGTGTCGTCGTGTTCAAGGGTCGTAACCTCGTGCTCAAGGGTCGTGTCGTCGTGCTCAAGGGTCGTACCCTCGTGCTCAAGGGTCGTGTCGTCGTGCTCAAGGGTCGTAACCTCGTGCTCAAGGGTCGTATCGTCGTGCTCAAGGGTCGTACCCTCGTCTTCATGGGTCGTACCCTCGTGCTCAAGGTCGTACCCTCGTCTTCATGGGTCGTACCCTCGTGCTCAAGGTCGTACCCTCGTGCTCAAGGGTCGTAACCTCGTGCTCAAGGGTCGTAACCTCGTGCTCAAGGTCGTACCCTCGTGCTCAAGGGTCGTATCGTCGTGCTCAAGGGTCGTAACCTCGTGCTCAAGGGTCGTATCGTCGTGTTCAAGGGTCGTATCGTCGTGCTCAAGGGTCGTATCGTCGTGTTCAAGGGTCGTATCGTCGTGCTCAAGGGTCGCGCCGTCGTGCTCAAGGGTCGTATCGTCGTGTTCAAGGGTCGTGTCGTCGTGCTCAAGGGTCGTAACCTCGTGCTCAAGGGTCGTAACCTCGTGCTCAAGGGTCGTATCGTCGTGCTCAAGGGTCGTAACCTCGTGCTCAAGGGTCGCGCCGTCGTGCTCAAGGGTCCGTACCCTCGTGCTCAGGTCGTACCCTCGTGCTCAAGGTCGTACCCTCGTGCTCAAGGGTCCGTACCCTCGTGCTCAAGGTCGTACCCTCGTGCTCAAGGTCGTACCCTCGTGCTCAGGGTCGTACCCTCGTCCTCATGGGTCGTACCCTCGTGCTCAAGGGTCGTATCGTCGTGCTCAAGGGTCGTAACCTCGTGCTCAAGGGTCCGTATCGTCGTGCTCAAGGGTCGTACCCTCGTGCTCAAGGGTCCGTACCCTCGTGCTCAAGGGTCGTACCCTCGTGCTCAAGGGTCGTAACCTCGTGCTCAAGGGTCCGTACCCTCGTGCTCAAGGGTCGTACCCTCTTGCTCAAGGGTCGTAACCTCGTGCTCAAGGGTCGTATCGTCGTGTTCAAGGGTCGTATCGTCGTGTTCAAGGGTCGTATCGTCGTGTTCAAGGGTCGTATCGTCGTGCTCAAGGGTCGTAACCTCGTGCTCAAGGGTCCGTACCCTCGTGCTCAAGGTCGTACCCTCGTGCTCAAGGGTCGTATCGTCGTGTTCAAGGGTCGTGTCGTCGTGCTCAAGGGTCGTATCGTCGTGCTCAAGGGTCGTACCTTCGTTCTCACGGTCGTACCGTCGTGCTCAGAGGTCTTACCTTCGTTCTCACGGGTCGTACCTTTGTGATCAGAGGTCTTACCTTCGTTCTCACGGGTCGTACCTTTGTGATCAGAGGTCTTACCTTCGTTCTCACGGGTCGTACCTTTGTGATCAGAGGTCTTACCTTCGTTCTCACGGGTCGTACCTTTGTGATCAGAGGTCTTACCTTCGTTCTCACGGGTCGTACCTTTGTGATCAGAGGTCTTACCTTCGTTCTCACGGTCGTACCGTCGTGCTCAAGGGTCGTAACCTCGTGCTCAAGGGTCGTAACCTCGTGCTCAAGGGTCGTACCTTCGTTCTCACGGGTCGTACCTTTGTGATCAGAGGTCTTACCTTCGTTCTCACGGGTCGTACCTTTGTGATCAGAGGTCTTACCTTCGTTCTCACGGGTCGTACCGTCGTGCTCAAGGGTCGTATCGTCGTGCTCAAGGTCGTACCCTCGTCTTCATGGGTCGTACCCTCGTCTTCATGGGTCGTACCCTCGTGCTCAAGGGTCGTAACCTCGTGCTCAAGGGTCGTAACCTCGTGCTCAAGGGTCGTATCGTCGTGCTCAAGGGTCGTATCGTCGTGCTCAAGGGTCGTACCCTCGTGCTCAAGGGTCGTAACCTCGTGCTCAAGGGTCGTATCGTCGTGCTCAAGGGTCGTAACCTCGTGCTCAAGGGTCGTACCCTCGTCTTCATGGGTCGTACCCTCGTGCTCAAGGGTCGTAACCTCGTGCTCAAGGGTCGTAACCTCGTGCTCAAGGGTCCGTATCGTCGTGCTCAAGGGTCGTATCGTCGTGTTCAAGGGTCGTATCGTCGTGCTCAAGGGTCGTAACCTCGTGCTCAAGGGTCGTATCGTCGTGTTCAAGGGTCGTGTCGTCGTGCTCAAGGGTCGTAACCTCGTGCTCAAGGGTCGTAACCTCGTGCTCAAGGGTCGTAACCTCGTGCTCAAGGGTCCGTACCCTCGTGCTCAAGGGTCCGTACCCTCGTGCTCAAGGGTCCGTATCGTCGTGCTCAAGGTCGTACCCTCGTCTTCATGGGTCGTACCCTCGTGCTCAAGGGTCGTACCCTCGTGCTCAAGGGTCGTACCTTCGTTCTCACGGGTCGTACCTTTGTGATCAGAGGTCTTACCTTCGTTCTCACGGTCGTACCGTCGTGCTCAAGGGTCGTAACCTCGTGCTCAAGGGTCGTAACCTCGTGCTCAAGGGTCGTATCGTCGTGTTCAAGGGTCGTGTCGTCGTGCTCAAGGGTCGTAACCTCGTGCTCAAGGGTCGTACCCTCGTGCTCAAGGTCGTACCCTCGTGCTCAAGGGTCGTATCGTCGTGTTCAAGGGTCGTATCGTCGTGCTCAAGGGTCGTACCCTCTTGCTCAAGGGTCGTAACCTCGTGCTCAAGGGTCGTATCGTCGTGTTCAAGGGTCGTGTCGTCGTGCTCAAGGGTCGCGCCGTCGTGCTCAAGGGTCCGTATCGTCGTGCTCAAGGTCGTACCCTCGTCTTCATGGGTCGTACCCTCGTGCTCAAGGGTCCGTACCCTCGTGCTCAAGGTCGTACCCTCGTGCTCAAGGGTCGTAACCTCGTGCTCAAGGGTCGCGCCGTCGTGCTCAAGGGTCGTATCGTCGTGCTCAAGGTCGTACCCTCGTCCTCATGGGTCGTACCCTCGTGCTCAAGGGTCGTAACCTCGTGCTCAAGGGTCCGTATCGTCGTGCTCAAGGGTCGTAACCTCGTGCTCAAGGTCGTACCCTCGTCCTCATGGGTCGTACCCTCGTGCTCAAGGGTCCGTATCGTCGTGTTCAAGGGTCGTGTCGTCGTGCTCAAGGGTCGTGTCGTCGTGCTCAAGGGTCGTAACCTCGTGCTCAAGGGTCGTACCCTCGTCTTCATGGGTCGTACCCTCGTGCTCAAGGGTCGTACCCTCGTGCTCAAGGGTCGTAACCTCGTGCTCAAGGGTCGCGCCGTCGTGCTCAAGGGTCGTAACCTCGTGCTCAAGGGTCGTATCGTCGTGTTCAAGGGTCGTGTCGTCGTGCTCAAGGGTCCGTACCCTCGTGCTCAAGGGTCGTATCGTCGTGCTCAAGGGTCGTACCTTCGTTCTCACGGGTCGTACCGTCGTGCTCAAGGGTCGTACCCTCGTCTTCATGGGTCGTACCCTCGTGCTCAAGGGTCGTATCGTCGTGTTCAAGGGTCGTATCGTCCGTGCTCAAGGGTCGTACAGTCGTGCTCAGAGGGTCGTACCTTCGTTCTCACGGGTCGTACCTTTGTGATCAGAGGTCTTACCTTCGTTCTCACGGGTCGTACCGTCGTGCTCAGAGATCTTACCTTCGTTCTCACGGGTCGTACCGTCGTGCTCAGAGGTCTTACCTTCGTTCTCACGGGTCGTACCGTCGTGCTCACGAGTCGTACCGTCGTGCTCGGAGGTCGTACCTTCGTTCTCACAGGTCGTACCACCTTGCTGAGAGGGTTAACGTGTGTGTGTGTCCCAGGAAAGGTGATGTCAGAGGAAATAACAAACTTAATGTCAAAAGTCTTCCTTGACCTTCATTACCATAAGTCCTAGACACTTCCGGACCCAACACAGTTGGTTAAGACCTTGAACACAGCGAGGTAAACCCCATCAGCATGATGACTTAACGAGGATTTGAACGCCGAGCACGACGAAGTGGCTCCTCTGCGAATGACAACCAAAGCCTTTTGAGTAAAAGGACTTAAAACTCGTTGGGTACGACATGTCAAACCCAGTGGATCCGTCTTAAACCCTTCGAACACGACGACTGAATATGTCTTGAGTAAGACGACTCGCCCACATGACTACAACGACTTAATCCCTTAAGACCGACGACTTCTGTATTCTCTTGAGTGCAATGTCTTCATCCTTAGGTCGTACTCAAGGATTAAGTTGTTGCACTCAAGGGGTTAAACTCGTTGTCATGTATACAACCTCCCACAAAGGTATGGGCACCCCGGGTCGGAAGTTTCTATTAATCTACAACAGGCCGACCCAGATTATAACTTTGACTTCACTGCACCGAAACCAGAACCTACCATCCACAGCCCAAGCGTCGCACACTAACCCATGAAACTGGTTTATCTTGATTGGTTCATACACCTTGGTTCAGCCCTTTGACAGCTTGTCGCCATGTTCCTCTATACCACATCAATTCTTTTCTGTCCAGTGCAAGCCTCTCTCCCTCCTCAATGTTCAGACTCCGATATCTTACAGCCTCCTTCACCTCTGTCTCTCCCCACCCTTGCTCCCTCCAATTCTGATATAGATCCTCTTAATCAGTCTTCCTTTGCTCAGCATCTCCATACGTCAGAACCATTTCAATGTCATTCGTTACTGTCTGCACCTAAACATGATACATCTCTGGGCACATCATCTCTCGTGTATCCACTCTCTTTATTTTGCCGGATAACCTGAAAATTCACCCCAGACCTTTTTTTCTGTGTAAGTTACGTTACGTTATCTTAGATTGCTATGTTTCGTTAGGTTAGTTAGAATTCGAACCTAATTTAATCTAACCTGACCTTACCTAGAAAATTGAAGCCGAATCTTCAGATCCCATTTTGTGTTCAAGCCTCGCTTCAGCACAGCACTGTCTGGACCACTATTCCTTCAAACACACCCATAGCTATCTCCACAGACTCTCTACATATCGCTTAATGGATCGAGAACATTATGGCCCGTTCTTCCGCTCTGACTCACTTCAACTCTGTGGTTACATTTGTTGCCACATCCACTCCACCTCCTGCAGGTCCTTCCCATTCAAACTTCCACTCGAACCTTCCTGTCTCATTCGTCTGCTGCACCTCATTACCTCGCATGTACTCTCATCTTTCCTCATAATACACTCTCTCAAAACTCCGACACCTGCTTCAGGTGTCTCCCTCCAAAGCAGGCTATAAACAGCAGCTGATTCACCTCCCACGTGCCCCGACTTCCGGCACACACTGCACGCCTGCTCGTATCTCCGGAACCCCTCACACTTACCTTCCTCCATAAACAGATCAAACATGAGCGTGACATCATATACAGCCCTGACGCTGACCCAACTTCACCAGGAACCACTCGCCCTCCTCCCTGCCTTACACGCTCACGTTACTGTCCTTGTAAAACCTCCTCGCTGCATGTGTGTTAACTTCCAATCCGGTCATATAATCGCAGCACCTTCTACAGGTATTATGTACGTGTATATTGCAGTATATCGGCCTTTTATCCGCGCGAGTCTATGTAAAAATGTGAATACATCTCTGAACAGAATGAGAAATTTTGAGGTTGAGATAATAAGCAAAGTGTAATTATTCACCACGACATTAATCATCCCAAGACGAGACTGTGTCTAATACATAATCGATCGCCACGAGATCAATCACCCTCTCGATGTTATAATCATTGGTCAAGGGATGACGAGTGCCATTTGAACCTGAATCTTCATCTACTCCCGTGAGCAGCCAGACCCGGAAATTGTGTACTGGCAACCTGCTCTAGCACAGGTTACTACCTGAGGGTGATGCTGACCTGGGAAGGTGTTTAGTGCGGCCTAGACCGGAATATATCGTGGTCGCCAACGCCTCCTTCAGGCACACCCCAGCAGACACGCTAGGTCAGAGGTAACTTGGCTAGTTTTATTCCACCATTAGCGAGCTAACTGGTAGTTGGGTTGGCAACACATTACGGGCACTCCAGACGCCTATGTATGTACTGACTCATATACATGACTACATTTCGGCCCATACTTAATGGATTATGACGATACAAGATCTACTTTACTTTCGGACCACAAACGTGTCAAAGTTGGGGTCATCGTGCATCACACACACCATGTCTACGTGCAGGTGCCAGTGAGGAATTTTCTAGTGGATGTGGAAAACTTTTACGACAATCGTGGCTCGTCTAACGGGGGCAGTTTTTATATACAAACCGCGCCCACTATAGACTCCTCACTGGATACTTGTTGATCATTGGACACTTGGTACAGGTGCTCATAAACTCAACATCCTACGGCGTTCTGCGAGTCAAAACAAAGGAAGGCGCTATAGGGTCATCGCCGGACAAGGAGGGGCATGAGAGAGCCGTGGGTCAAGCAGCCCTCTAAGGCCTGGTCCGCGTCGCCCGGGCTGCCCTCCTCCCCCTGGTGCCCGGGTATTTCCTGTTGGGGGGGTGATGGTGGCTGCCGCCCTGGAGCGCCTCCCAGCTGTGACTCACACAAGGCAACCTACACCTCCCGGATGGACATTCCACGTCGGTGGTGGCGACTGGACCGATCGTTCAATACATCCACCTTGATGACGTCGGGTACGGGACCTTGTGAGAGGCTCCTCCGGTGTTGACTTTGACCTTGTCTTGCCTCCGCCAAGGTCGCCCCAGACGACGTCAGAAACAACGTCATTGTCCTTAAATTGGTCGATTGTGATTAGCTCGGCTTTCCTTTGTCTCGTAAACGAGGGAAGTTTGGTAACTGGAGTTAAGTGGGAGAGACGACGCGATGCAGAGATAGACGTAGATGAAGACAAAGAAGGAAAATAGATTAGGAAAATAAAGGAATAAATAAGGCAGAGAGTGAGGGAGAAAGTAGTTTGGGAAGGACAAGATGGAGGCATGCGCGGTGCTTGCAATGCGAAGGGGGAAAGTTAAGTATTGGCTGAGGGTTTCCACTTTTACTTTTAGATGCATCCGCTTCGGGGGGGCCATGCCCGCGCCCTCTCCACACCTGCAACGTCATCCAGTCACCCACGCACGCATCATCACGCCTGCACGACCACACTACCCTCGTCTGCACGACCACACAGCCCACGCCTGCACGATCACACAACTCACGCATTCATAACCACGCCACCCACGCCTGCACGGCAACACCGCACCGCCCACGCCTGCACGACCACACCGCACCGCCCACGCCTGCACGACCACACCACACCGCCCACGCCTGCACGACCACACCGCACCGCCCACGTCTGCACGACCACACCACACCGCCCACGCCTGCACGTCCACATGGCACCACCCACGACACCGCACTGCCCACGCCTGCAAGACCACACAGCACCGCATACGCCTGCACGGCTTTACCAAGACACGTGAGTTTGGACCAAGACACCTGACAGTGGACCAAGACACCTGACAGTGGACCAAGACACCTGACAGTGGACCAAGACACGTGGCGATGGACCAAGACACGTGGCGATGGACCAAGACACCTGGCGATGGACCAAGACACCTGGCGATGGACCAAGACACCTGGCGATGGACCAAGACACCTGGCGATGGACCAAGACACCTGGCGATGGACCAAGACACCTGGCGATGGACCAAGACACCTGGCGATGGACCAAGACACCTGGCGATGGACCAAGACACCTGGCGATGGACCAAGACACCTGGCGATGGACCAAGACACCTGGCGATGGACCAAGACACCTGGCGATGGACCAAGACACCTGGCGATGGACCAAGACACCTGGCGATGGACCAAGACACCTGGCGATGGACCAAGACACCTGGCGATGGACCAAGACACCTGGCGATGGACCAAGACACCTGACAGTGGACCAAGACACCTGACAGTGGACCAAGACACCTGGCGATGGACCAAGACACCTGGCGATGGACCAAGACACCTGGCGATGGACCAAGACACCTGGCGATGGACCAAGACACCTGGCGATGGACCAAGACACCTGGCGGTGGACCAAGACACCTGGCGATGGACCAAGACACCTGGCGATGGACCAAGACACCTGGCGATGGACCAAGACACCTGGCGATGGACCACGACACCTGGCGATGGACCAAGACACCTGGCGACGGACCACGACACCTGGCGACGGACCAAGACACCTGGCGACGGACCAAGACACCTGGCGATGGACCAAGACACCTGGCGATGGACCAAGACACCTGGCGATGGACCAAGACACCTGGCGACGGACCAAGACACCTGGCGACGGACCAAGACACCTGGCGACGGACCAAGACACCTGGCGACGGACCAAGACACCTGGCGACGGACCAAGACACCTGGCGACGGACCAAGACACCTGGCGACGGACCAAGACACCTGGCGATGGACCAAGACACCTGGCGATGGACCAAGACACCTGGCGATGGACCAAGACACCTGGCAACGGACCAAGACACCTGGCGACGGACCAAGACACCTGGCGACGGACCAAGACACCTGGCAGTGGACCGACGCGTGCCGTCCAGCACGGGAGTCTAGTGTTAAGCAACAACCTTTGGTTTACGGCTAATTTTAGCTACAGTGAGAATTCCTGGCAGTTCCCGGAAGACATTTGTGGACCCGCCATATCCCTCACAGCATTCTGTAATCAGTGGTGATCATGCATTCATGTATTAAGATGAATAATATCCTCGAAATATCCACTGAGGAAAAGAAAACGGATGTGTTCCCAGTAACGTTTTGTCCTTCATGTATTTATCCTACAGTGAGTCAGTGTTCCGTTCCATGGGTATCTGTCCTTAAGTGAGTCAGTGTTCCGTTCCATGGGTATCTCTCCTGCAGTGAGTCATTGTTCCGTTCCATGGGTATCTCTCCTGCAGTGAATCAGTGTTCCGTTCCATGAGTATCTGTCCCACAGTGAGTCATTGTTCCGTTCCATGGGTATCTGTCCTACAGTGAGTCGGTGTTCCGTTCTATGGGTATCTGTCCTTGTGAGTCAGTGTTCCGTTCCATGGGTATCTGTCCTACAGTGAGTCGGTGTTCCGTTCTATGGGTATCTGTCCCACAGTGAGTCAGTGTTCCATTCCATGGGTATCTGTCCTACAGTGAGTCATGTTCCGTTCCATGGGTATCTTTACTCCAGTGAGTCAGTGTGATGATCTGAGGTCAAAATCTAACATTCGCCTCTTCACATATGCTGGATAGCACTGTCTTGTGGCAGCGTCCGAGACGTGAGGAGGTGTGTGTGTGTGTGTGTGTGTGTGTGTGTGTGTGTGTGTGTGTGTTACATGTTGGGAGCAACAGTTACGTGCGAGGAGAGACGGAGGTCTTGTGCATGAATGTTGGGGGGTGGGGTGGGGGTTTGGGGGGGTGTAGACGTGTGCATGTCGGGGGAAAAGAATAAGATACAACAAAATATACTTTGATCAATATTGGGAAAACATACAACAGACATCAGTATCATTCAATGACAGAACCCCCGTTGTAAACAGATCAATACACAGAGAAGCGAGAGAGAAAAAAGGGATTAAAGAAATGGATTAAAAAAAGAAAATCGATATATGAAAAGACAGTTTCTTGTTGTAAGGCTATCGTGATTGGCCGAGGTCGACTGCTCTCCCTGCCCGACCTCCGGCTACCTGGTCAGCCAGGCTAATCAGAGCCGTCGTAACCAACACCGCCAGCAGGATCACACAGAGGGAGGGAAGCACCGCGTATTGCCTCACACGTATTACCACACATTACAGGAAAGGGGGTGGGGATGTTTTCGCCTTTTAAGCTTCTGATTAAATGTAATATTCGTCCCTGTGTACTGCGTCACACACACACACACACACACACACACACACACACACACATTACACTGCCTCATTTGAAGGTCTTGAGTGGTGTCGAGTGTGGTGTGAGATTATACAAACTTATAAGGTGACCTAGACACGCCAGGGGGACGCTCTGATACACGGCCGATGATATAAACCACAGTAAATGTAATGAGGATGTGGGACACAGTGAGAGAAGACCTCGGTATAGGTATTATCTAGCAGGATAAAAGATGCAGGAATTTGAGTGTGAAAGGAACATGGGAGTCGACACTACGTTTGGACTGCCGCCAGAGGTTTGCCTTACGATAGTCATGGAGACGAAATGTTAGCTGGGAAATATGAGAATCCCTTATAAGTGCATGGTTGAGGAAATGCTCAACAAACCATCCACATCCTACGTTTGGCCACAACCAAAATATACTTCTCAAGTTTCCTCGTCGAATCTACGAAACACAAAGAATTATTAGAGAAGATTCAGAGGAAGGAAACAGATATTACGCTAGACTTGAGAGCTAAGTTACAGTGAGAAGTAAGTGGAAATAAGTATAGTTACCAAGGAAGAGAGGAGAGTAAGGCCTGTCTTGATCATAACCTCATCTTTTTAAACCCACCTGATATGTCGATAGTAAACACTTGTTCACGAGACGCAAAGACAGAGCAACAAGACGACATAACCAGAAACTATGGAAGAAACTTGTCAGATATGATGTCATGAAGCAAGTTTTATAGTGTGGGCGTTTGTGGATGAATGAGATACACTGAATGATGAATCTGTGGATGTGCGCAGCATATAGACGTTTTAATAGTTGTACAATAGAAGAGAGGGATCAAGACATGGGCTCTCCACGAGTCTAGAACTCCCTCCTTGTCCACTATAAAAAGGATACCTACAAATGATCACACACACACACACACACACACACACACACACACACACACACACACACACACACACACACACACACATTCAGATGCCCTTTACATAGTCAGGAATTTCCTGAATTACATAAGAAATGAAAGTACGACTTTTCCCTTTCCTTCACAACTGGGCACCATTAATCCTTTGGCATTGTGGCCTAACTGGAGCAGGTTCCGTGAGTGTGCGATCACAGCCAAGCTTAGGAGGTGGGGGGAGAGAAGGGTTAATTGAGGGTAGATGACCTGTGGCTGGAGTGGGAGGAGAGAACTGAAGGTAGAAGTAACAAAATTTTGGCTACGTCATGGTTGAATGTAAGTCGTCGGCAACATATGCAGATTCTTTGGCTTAAGGAGAATATTAACTTGTTTGGGTTCTGAATGTGCTTGTGAGGAGGTTAGGGGGTTGCCCATAAATCGTGTCCAGGTGAAGAACTCGCGCTGCATCCAGGGTATGACGACCACTTTTTACCAGCCAGCGAGGAAGTGGATCGTATCTGGAACGAGGAACGCTACCACTAGCTTGTCTTGTCGTGCCCGACCTCTGGACCTGGTCCACGTATCCCTTCTGTGTCCGACCACTAGTTCTATTCCACGTGTTCCTTGCTGTGTCTAACCTCCAGTTCTGTTGCACGTATCCCGTGCTGTATCCTACCAGTAGTTCTGTTCGACATATCCCTTGCTGTGTCCGACCACGAGTTCTGTTCCACGTATCCCTTGCTGTGTCGGTCCTCCAGTTCTGTTCCAAGTATCCCTTGCTGTGTCCGTCCTCCAGTTCTGTTCCACGTATCCATTGCTATGTCCGACCACTAGTTCTATTCCACGTGTTCCTTGCTGTGTCCAACCTCCAGTTCTGTTCCATGTATCCCCGTAAGGCTCTTGTCCACGACCGGAGAGAGATATGTGTGTATCAGGTGACCTAGTTGCCTGTTACATTCCACAGGCTGTTGAAGCAAGAGGCTGCGTCACACCTCACAATTAGAGACGTCTGAGAGATCATCTAAGAGTTCCAGCCCTGATGATTTGCGTCCTGGAAGACCCTGGCTGAGACGTGTGCTGAAGAAGTTTGTCTAATCATTGCTAACGTTCGCTGAAGAAGTTTGCTCATTAACGATGACGGCAGCTGATGACGCTCCGACGGAAATAGTGAATCGATTTCGATCGCTGGACGAGAGGATGGATGGTTATCACTTCTTCCCATTGCATGGTAAATCCTAAAACTATTCCAGTTTGGCCACATATGATAAATTGTCAGGTCTTTTGGCTCTTAAAGTTTATAAAGGACTTTATCAAGAAAGTAACTTTTCTCAAGAAATTGCCGCAGAATAAGTCAGCTCGCAATAGGACTATTTTTGGGATCTCGCTCGCAAATGAACTATAAAAGCCAATACAATACGAAATATCGTACGACTCTTAAAGAATATTCGAAAGGTGAAAAGCAGAAACTGTTTCCAAATTACTTCCAATCTTTTCTGAACTTGGATGATGAGGAAAGCTGGGAGAACTGCTTCAGACTTTCAGATGAAACGAACGGCTATGATGTCCACAAGTTGTGACGGAGAACTTCTATGACCCGAAGCCTAGGTGAAGAACAAATAAGACCCGAAGCCTCAGTGAAGCACCACAAATATAACTCGAGGCCTCAGTGAAGCACCACAAATAAGACCCAAGACCTCAAGCGCCACAAAGAAGACCCGAGGTTTCGGTGAATCACCACACTTTAAGATCCATGGCCTCAATGAAGCACTCGACAAATGACCCGAAGAATCGGTGAAGCACCACAAATAAGACCCCGAGGCTTCAGCGAAGCACTTCAAAGCTTCGCTCCTCTAGAAGTATAAACAAAAACACTCGGATCTAATCTCTGAAACGCTACGAACTGGACAATGTCGTTGCATTCCGCCCACCCTTGGAAAAAGTGGAACGAAAAGAGACATAAAAAAGATGGCTTCTATCCACAGTGATGACAGAGGAAATGGACAGATGTAGATTCCCTACCAGAGACAAAATTCTAATCATGATTTTCCGTCCGGAATGAAAGGAAGATATATATATATATTTTCACGACTGATGTTACTTTTTCATGTTAACTTTATTTTCACAGTAACTGGGAATAACCTCGTCACCATAAGCTTTAAGGTAATCTCTGTAGACCCTGCACGATAGTGGTTACCTGGCATAGGCTGCAATATATATATATATATATATATATATATATATATATATATATATATATATATATATATATTTTTTTTTTTCTTTCTTTCAAACTATTCGCCATTTCCCGCATTAGCAAGGTAGCGTTAAGAACAGAGGACTGGGCCTCTGAGGGAATATCCTCACCTGGCCCCCTTCTCTGTTCCTTCTTTTGGAAAATTGAAAAAAAAAAAAAAAATATATATATATATATATATATATATATATATATATATATATATATATATATATATATATATACGTGTACGTGTAGGAAGAGAGGAAAGTGATTGGTTCTCAGTGAATGTAGGTTTGCGGCAGGGGTGTGTGATGTCTCCATGGTTGTTTAATTTGTTTATGGATGGGGTTGATAGGGAGGTGAATGCAAGAGTTTTGGAAAGAGGGGCAAGTATGAAGTCTGTTGGGGATGAGAGAGCTTGGGAAGTGAGTCAGTTGTTGTTCGCTGATGATACAGCGCTGGTGGCTGATTCATGTGAGAAACTGCAGAAGCTGGTGACTGAGTTTGGTAAAGTGTGTGAAAGAAGAAAGTTAAGAGTAAATGTGAATAAGAGCAAGGTTATTAGGTACAGTAGGGTTGAGGGTCAAATCAATTGGGAGGTGAGTTTGAATGGAGAAAAACTGGAGGAAGTGAAGTGTTTTAGATATCTGGGAGTGGATCTGGCAGCGGATGGAACCATGGAAGCGGAAGTGGATCATAGGGTGGGGGAGGGGGCGAAAATTCTGGGAGCCTTGACGAATGTGTGGAAGTCGAGAACATTATCTCGGAAAGCAAAAATGGGTATGTTTGAAGGAATAGTGGTTCCAACAATGTTGTATGCTTGCGAGGCGTGGGCTATGGATAGAGTTGTGCGCAGGAGGATGGATGTGCTGGAAATGAGATGTTTGAGGACAATGTGTGGTGTGAGGTGGTTTGATCGAGTGAGTAACGTAAGGGTAAGAGAGATGTGTGGAAATAAAAAGAGCGTGGTTGAGAGAGCAGAAGAGGGTGTTTTGAAATGGTTTGGCCACATGGAGAGAATGAGTGAGGAAAGATTGACCAAGAGGATATATGTGTCGGAGGTGGAGGGAACGAGGAGAAGAGGGAGACCAAATTGGAGGTGGAAAGATGGAGTGAAAAAGATTTTGTGTGATCGGGGCCTGAACATGCAGGAGGGTGAAAGGAGGGCAAGGAATAGAGTGAATTGGAGCGATGTGGTATACCGGGGTTGACGTGCTGTCAGTGGATTGAATCGGGGCATGTGAAGCGTCTGGGGTAAACCATGGAAAGCTGTGTAGGTATGTATATTTGCGTGTGTGGACGTATGTATATACATGTGTATGGGGGTGGGTTGGGCCATTTCTTTCGTCTGTTTCCTTGCGCTACCTCGCAAACGCGGGAGACAGCGACAAAGCAAAAAAAAAAAAAAAAAATATATATATATATATATATATATATATATATATATATATATATATATATATATATATATATATATACATGTTTTGGACAATCACATGTTTACCAAATGGCGTCCTATCTTCGTCTTTTTCGATGTATATCTGACTTTTATTCCCCTCTTGTGTCTCCCCTGATGATGTGATTATTACACGAAAGTGCACTTGGGAACTTATCGTGTTTCATTTTCCCCGTGGACTCGTAGGAATATATATATATATATATATATATATATATATATATATATATATATATATATATATATATATATATATATAATGGTGAAATCGCTCTTCAGTAGTTCATGAAATTTTATTTAACAAATAATTTTTCTATACATGTGGCACGACATGTTTCGTGGAGACAATCCACCTCATCACCAGGTGCCAGTACTTAACAAAGTTATTTAAATCCCAACATCACACTTGAGTCCCGCCGTCCAGCACCAATCTGTACAGACCAACCACTGTCCGCTTTGTCTGGCAGTAACCGTTGTAAGGGAGAGTGATTAAGGGGGGGTCACGTGGCGGAGGTTGACCTGGGTAGCTGGGTGTGTCTTGAACAAATTTCTTTTTATTGTGTTTGTCATTTCTCTCAAAATTATTTGGTTAATGCTAGGATAGGCTTTAAAATTGCCTGGGGACAAATTAAAGTTCTCAGTATTAGCAATTAAGACAGATTCAATGACGTTGCGTGTGGCATAATCAGCAGAGGGGTATAGAATAACGGGATTTTCAAGATCTATGGCCAGGGTGATCATTTTCATGACAATGTTTAGAGATCGCATTTTTGTGGTCATCCCTGCGTACTGCATGACGGTGCCAATAACACCTCTCCGTTACAGTTTTACCTGTCTGGCCTGTATGAATATCTTTACATGCCTTGCATTTGACGGCGTAAACACTCCTAATTGTTGCATGATTTGGCCTACTATTTATCAAGGTCTTACTGATGGTGTTATTTACTGGAAAGCAACATGACAAGCACTGTTGTTTAGAACATGTCTTAGATTAGCTAAGTTGGGAGAATAGGGTGACTCTAAACATTCAGACATCTTTGTCACATTTTTGTTACAAGAAGTATGAAATGTCTTCCTAGCTTTCCAGTAAGCTTTGTTCATAAACCATTTGGGATAATATAACTGCCTAAAGATACGTCTTATATGCCACACGCAACGTCTTTGAATGTCTTAATTGCTAATAATAATAACTTTATTTGTCCCCAGCAATTTTAAAACCCATCCTAGCATTAACCAAATCATTATGAGAGCAAGTGCAAAGAGGTACACGAGCAAACCCCAACTCCTGCTGTGCGTCCTTCAGTCCCTGCAGAGTTGGGAGACTGTCGCACAATATGCAGTACAGATTCCTCTGTGTACCACGCAGGAAGAACAGTAAAATGATCTGTATAAAAAATTGTAACGAAATCACGTCAGCAGTTACTGAGGCGCGTGATGAAGGCATGGAAGCCTCAGTCACTGACATCTAAATCGGTTAATGTTGATAGATACACATCGACTTTAAAAGCCGCATCTTAGCTTTAAATTTACTGATGATTCTATTCCCGTCTATCAGGATCTGTGTTATAAAGCAGTTTTAATCTGTCGGGATCTATGATATAAATCTATTCTCGTCTATCAGCTTGTTATAAATCTACGTATTGTCATCTATCTGGATCTGTGTTGTAAATCTATTCTCGTCTATCATGATCTGTTATAGATCTACGTATTGTCGTCTATCTGGATCTATGTTATAGATCTATATTCGTGGATCTGTGCTATAGATATATCTCATTTATCAGGATCTCTCCGTTGTGGTGAACGCGAGATAAACACCACATTTCTTGTTCCGTACCCGGTCACCTGGACTCGCTTCACCAAGATGGTACATCACTGTTCCTGACCAGTGTATCTGGGTCAGACCTGGATGGCTAACCACTTCCTACTCACTGACATTTAAATAACCACCTCAAGTAGAGAGAAAGAGGCAGAAAAAGCAGTCATCTCCTACTTCCTCACGAGCAAGAGCAGCCAGTTGTCCATATGAGACGGAAACACGTCCCACTACAAACACGCCATACATGGCCTCGTCCCAGCCTCACCTTGGGGAAACCCTGGCAGAGTCCAGTTATACGTGACACGAAAACTCACACTTCATCATCATCATCACGGATACGTCCTTCAGCGAGGAAGCACCTTGGGCAGGACATGGGTTACCTGCAGTATGTGCACCGCCAGGCAGATCAGAAATGATCTCTGACTTTGTTACCATTCATGTGTGCTCCTCATGCTTATAGATATCTTTATCCATCTATCTATCTTTCCTCCGTCACTTTATGTAACCATACATGTATCTATGTATTCATGTGATATTTCATATGTTGAATACTTTAGTAAGATTCAAAATGAATTATGAAAATAGAGAGTTAAGCTGGGAGAAGATGACCCTGAGAAAATTGAGGATGTGGGAAACTTGCCTTTTGAAAATGATCAGGTCGTGAACACTCGGTAACACATGAGGGTAAAAACACTTCCAAACCTTAGCGGTGCAGGGAAAGAAACAGATAGCATAACGGTCTACTCTTTAAGTAGCCAGTGGACACACAGTAACGATGTGACGTAGATACTGAAGCAACATCTATAGAGGACGGAAAGAGATCCATCATACCGGAGGTGGACAAGTGGTTCAAGATATAAGATCAGAGGCTTGAGCCTCGAATCTCTCAAGTAGGTAGAACTAAAACCTCCAGAGATGTGTGACGGCAGTACGTTATACAAGGACGACTCGATGCCTTGTGTAATCGAAGCAGGTGATCACGAGATGAGAGAATCTTCAACATCTAAGTAGGACTTCCAGTTCCTTCAAGGCAGACAACTATTTGTCTGCTGTGAGGTTTCCAAGGAAGAATAAATATTACGTTGATGCCACATATATCTACTGCGTTGAGCGGTGGAGAAGTATTAAAGCCTTGGATGGAGAGAGCAAAGTTGTGAGGCGTTTTGGAACGAGAAAGAAGAAAAGTAGCTTTTGGAAGATTCAAACGAGAGGACGACTACTTCACTAGAAACCTGTCTATATTTGAGTGTAACGAGGTGGTTTTAACGGGACGAGAGACAATAATTCGAACAAGAGAATGAGAAGCAGATATGAAAGACGTGGAGGAATACCGTATTGTACTACCATCGTAAACGTGTGTCTGGTGATTTGCTGAAGACAGGTGATACATGATACATAAAGATGAAGAATGTAGGAGACAAACGAAGCCCTAAAAGACGCTGTTGTTGATAAGGGAAAAGAGGGAGAGACGTTCCCAAATGAACGATTACCGAGAAAAGCCTTGTGTACAATACATATACTTAGACTACTACTACTACTACTACTACTACTACTACTACTTGATCGCTGCTTACCACGTTAGCAAGGTAGCGCCAGGGACAGACGGAGAAAGGCCGCATCCACTCACGTCCATTTTTGAGTCGTCATGTGTAATGCGCCGAAACCACAGCTCCCTATCCAGAACTCTGTACGTGTTTTCACCCTTTCAGTCAATACCCTCCCATACTACTTACCATGTATACTCATTAAACTTACACTTCTGTAGCGTGAACACTCTCCTAGCCTTTCAACACCACCTTTCTCTTGACCTACTGCCGTTTCATTTTATACATCTCCCAGTCATTTGCACTCCTTCCCTTTTTTTTTTTTCTTTCACCAACAACAACTTCATCCCACGACTCCACTCTTTCTAATTTGTTCACTTCCCATTTTTCTCGTGCTGCATGCGTCTCTTGCATATGCCAGCACTGCTTCCCTAAATACCTTCCATTCCTAACCCACTCCCCTTGCTCCATTCATATTCGCCTTTTGCCATTCTACATTCAGTCTCTCCTGATGTTTATTCACACAAGTCTCCCTCCCAAGCTCACTTACTCTCACCTCTCTATTTCCACTGATATTGTGTCCACTTTTCCAAAAACCTATACAGATCTTCGCCTCCACAAGATAGTGATCAGACATCCCACTAGCCTCCCCTCTCAGCACATCTACATCCAAAAGTCTCTCTTTTACACGTCTATCAATTGATATATATTCCAATACTGCCTCCTGACAATTTTTCATCCTCTCATACGTATACTTTTGTGTATGTTCCACTTCTTAACCAGGTATTCCCTGTCACAAGTCCTTTTTTCAGCACATAACTCTACCTGCTGTTCACCATGTCCATTCTAAAAAGTGAATGCCCCATTCCCTCGAATCATACCTTCAAATACCACGTTGCTCAGCTTCGTATTCAAATCACCCGTCCAAGCTGCTGACGCCCTCACTCAGCTACCCCTAAAACGATTGTCTCTCATGATCTTTCCTCTCGTGACCAGGTGCATGAACACTCATCTCTCGCCACCCACTTTCATTTTCACCCACATCAATCTAGAATTCGCTTCCTTCCTCCCTTTCACACCACACTCCCACAACTGCTTCTCCTTTGGGGGTCTTGTCCTCACACCCACCTCTCACTTAACTCCATAAGACATTTTTAAACCATTCTTATTGCCCTTTACCTCCGAGTCTTCGAGGAGGAGGAGGAGCGCCACTCCCTGCTCGGCTCATCCTCCTCCAGTTCCGTCCCTCAGAAACTGAAATATAAGAAGGAGAGAGTGTTATCCAGCCCCACGCTCCCACACCATCACTTAATTAAGTTGCCTTTTAAGACACGCATGGGAGTGTGGAGGAAGAATTCTTCCACCCTTTATATATCTTTTTCTTTCAAACAATTCGCCATTTCCCGTGTTAGCAAGGTAGCGTTAAGAACAGAGGACTGGGCCTTTGAGGGAATATCCTCACCTGGCCCTCTTCTCTGTTCCCTTCTTTTGGAAAATTAAAAAAAAAAAACGAGAGAGAGAGAGAGAGAGAGAGAGAGAGAGAGAGAGAGAGAGAGAGAGAGAGAGAGAGAGAGAGAGGCACATGTGTGCACGTGTGTGTTCATGAGTGTGTTAATACTTGAGAGGTGGAACGTGACAGAGAGTGAGTGGGTGAGGGGTAAACCCTCCTACGTAGAGGAGGAGGGCTGACCAAATCCACCTCCTCCCCCCTCACTCACGTGGCCACTCAGTCCCCTCCCCTCACTCACGTGACCACCCATTCCTCCCTCACTCACGTGACCACCCATTCCTCCCCCTCACTCACGTGACTACCCATTCCCCCCTCACTCACGTGACCACCCATTCCCCCCCTCACTCACGTGACCACCCATTCCCCCCTCACTCACGTGACCACTTAGCCCCCCCCCCCCACCTCTCGCTCACGTGACCACTCAGGCACGACTCTTGATTCTCGTGACGTCATAATCTGACCTTTCCCCGCAGGTCATCACCGTCACGGGTCATGCGGGATCCTAGCTACGATGACGGCCATTCATGACTTCATGGACTCTACCCAGCCCAGCTCCTGCCTGACGGGAGGCGCACGTTGTTCACACCCTCACAGGTCATGATGGAGAGTCATGATGGAGAGTCATGATGTACAGGTACGAGTCGTGTATAGTTCTGGTCACAACGCTTCAGGTTAGGGCGCCGGGGGGGGGGGGAGGGAGAACTTCGCTACAGAATCTCCTACGTAAGGTCAGGTTACATCATGACTATGCAAACTATATACATCCGTCAGGTTACATTATGACTATATAAACTATATACATCCGTCAGGTTACATTATGACTATATAAACTATATACATCCGTCATACACAGCAACGTATTGCTTTTTCACGAACGTGTGGGAATGAATGTATATATAGCGGATGAATGTATATAGTGGATGAATGTATATAGTGGATGAATGTATATAGTTGATAAATGTATACAGTGGATGAATGTATATAGATAAATCTATATAGCGGAGGAATGTGTATATCTCAGACGAACGTCCACAGAGGATAAATATATATATATATATATATATATATATATATATATATATATATATATATATATATATATATATATATATATCGTGTCTCATGATCGTAGTAAAGATGGTGTAGTCAAGCGAGCATCTGCCTGTGTTACCAGGATGCCAGAGTCCCTCAGTGCCAGATGGCGTCGCAGGGAGGACGTGGGTTTCCAGGACTGAGATCTGCCAAGGTTCCTGGCGGAGGAGGAGGGGGAAAGTTATCGAGGTGCCTTAATTAGTGACGTTGTCAGGAAGATGAGCAGAGATGGCGTGATCCTTCGGATGAGGAGGAGGAAAGACTATTGCAAGACCGCCCGGTGCCTGATTGACTCGTAATCATAGATCCATAAAAGGAGAAGGCTACAGACCTGACCCACTAGGTCCCACTCTTTCAGACCTGGCTCACAAGACCCTAAGCTCAGACCTGACCCACTAGGTCCCACTCTTTCAGACCTGGCTCACAAGACCCTAAGCTCAGACCTGACCCACTAGGTCCCACTCTTTCAGACCTGGCTCACAAGACCCTAAGCTCAGACCTGACCCACTAGGTCCCACTCTTTCAGACCTGGCTCACAAGACCCTAAGCTCAGACCTGACCCACTAGGTCCCACTCTTTCAGACCTGGCTCACAAGACCCTAAGCTCAGACCTGACCCACTAGGTCCCACTCTTTCAGACCTGGCTCACAAGACCCTAATCTCAGACCTGACCCACTAGGTCCCACTCTTTCAGACCTGGCTCACAAGACCCTAAGCTCAGACCTGACCCACTAGGTCCCACTCTTTCAGACCTGCTCACAAGACCCTAAGCTCAGACCTGACCCACTAGGTCCCACTCTTTCAGACCTGGCTCACAAGACCCTAAGCTCAGACCTGACCCACTAGGTCCCACTCTTTCAGACCTGCTCACAAGACCCTAAGCTCAGACCTGACCCACTAGGTCCCACTCTTTCAGACCTGGCTCACAAGACCCTAAGCTCAGACCTGACCCACTAGGTCCCACTCTTTCAGACCTGGCTCACAAGACCCTAAGCTCAGACCTGACCCACTAGGTCCCACTCTTTCAGACCTGGCTCACAAGACCCTAAGCTCAGACCTGACCCACTAGGTCCCACTCTTTCAGACCTGGCTCACAAGACCCTAAGCTCAGACCTGACCCACTAGGTCCCACTCTTTCAGACCTGGCTCACAAGACCCTAAGCTCAGACCTGACCCACTAGGTCCCACTCTTTCAGACCTGGCTCACAAGACCCTAAGCTCAGACCTGACCCACTAGGTCCCACTCTTTCAGACCTGGCTCACAAGACCCTAAGCTCAGACCTAACTCCAAAAAGCTCAGACCTGACCCACTAGGTCCCACTCTTTCAGACCTGGCTCACAAGACCCTAAGCTCAGACCTGACCCACTAGGTCCCACTCTTTCAGACCTGGCTCACAAGACCCTAAGCTCAGACCTGACCCACTAGGTCCCACTCTTTCAGACCTGGCTCACAAGACCCTAAGCTCAGACCTGACCCACTAGGTCCCACTCTTTCAGACCTGGCTCACAAGACCCTAAGCTCAGACCTGACCCACTAGGTCCCACTCTTTCAGACCTGGCTCACAAGACCCTAAGCTCAGACCTGACCCACTAGGTCCCACTCTTTCAGACCTGGCTCACAAGACCCTAAGCTCAGACCTGACCCACTAGGTCCCACTCTTTCAGACCTGGCTCACAAGACCCTAAGCTCAGACCTGACCCACTAGGTCCCACTCTTTCAGACCTGGCTCACAAGACCCTAAGCTCAGACCTGACCCACTAGGTCCCACTCTTTCAGACCTGGCTCACAAGACCCTAAGCTCAGACCTGACCCACTAGGTCCCACTCTTTCAGACCTGGCTCACAAGACCCTAAGCTCAGACCTGACCCACTAGGTCCCACTCTTTCAGACCTGGCTCACAAGACCCTAAGCTCAGACCTGACCCACTAGGTCCCACTCTTTCAGACCTGGCTCACAAGACCCTAAGCTCAGACCTGACCCACTAGGTCCCACTCTTTCAGACCTGGCTCACAAGACCCTAAGCTCAGACCTGACCCACTAGGTCCCACTCTTTCAGACCTGGCTCACAAGACCCTAAGCTCAGACCTGACCCACTAGGTCCCACTCTTTCAGACCTGGCTCACAAGACCCTAAGCTCAGACCTGACCCACTAGGTCCCACTCTTTCAGACCTGGCTCACAAGACCCTAAGCTCAGACCTGACCCACTAGGTCCCACTCTTTCAGACCTGGCTCACAAGACCCTAAGCTCAGACCTGACCCACTAGGTCCCACTCTTTCAGACCTGGCTCACAAGACCCTAAGCTCAGACCTGACCCACTAGGTCCCACTCTTTCAGACCTGGCTCACAAGACCCTAAGCTCAGACCTGACCCACTAGGTCCCACTCTTTCAGACCTGCTCACAAGACCCTAAGCTCAGACCTGACCCACTAGGTCCCACTCTTTCAGACCTGGCTCACAAGACCCTAATCTCAGACCTGACCCACTAGGTCCCACTCTTTCAGACCTGGCTCACAAGACCCTAATCTCAGACCTGACCCACTAGGTCCCACTCTTTCAGACCTGGCTCACAAGACCCTAATCTCAGACCTGACCCACTAGGTCCCACTCTTTCAGACCTGGCTCACAAGACCCTAAGCTCAGACCTGACCCACTAGGTCCCACTCTTTCAGACCTGGCTCACAAGACCCTAAGCTCAGACCTGACCCACTAGGTCCCACTCTTTCAGACCTGGCTCACAAGACCCTAAGCTCAGACCTGACCCACTAGGTCCCACTCTTTCAGACCTGGCTCACAAGACCCTAAGCTCAGACCTGACCCACTAGGTCCCACTCTTTCAGACCTGGCTCACAAGACCCTAAGCTCAGACCTGACCCACTAGGTCCCACTCTTTCAGACCTGGCTCACAAGACCCTAAGCTCAGACCTGACCCACTAGGTCCCACTCTTTCAGACCTGGCTCACAAGACCCTAAGCTCAGACCTGACCCACTAGGTCCCACTCTTTCAGACCTGGCTCACAAGACCCTAAGCTCAGACCTGACCCACTAGGTCCCACTCTTTCAGACCTGGCTCACAAGACCCTAAGCTCAGACCTGACCCACTAGGTCCCACTCTTTCAGACCTGGCTCACAAGACCCTAAGCTCAGACCTGACCCACTAGGTCCCACTCTTTCAGACCTGGCTCACAAGACCCTAAGCTCAGACCTGACCCACTAGGTCCCACTCTTTCAGACCTGGCTCACAAGACCCTAAGCTCAGACCTGACCCACTAGGTCCCACTCTTTCAGACCTGGCTCACAAGACCCTAAGCTCAGACCTGACCCACTAGGTCCCACTCTTTCAGACCTGGCTCACAAGACCCTAAGCTCAGACCTGACCCACTAGGTCCCACTCTTTCAGACCTGGCTCACAAGACCCTAAGCTCAGACCTGACCCACTAGGTCCCACTCTTTCAGACCTGCTCACAAGACCCTAAGCTCAGACCTGACCCACTAGGTCCCACTCTTTCAGACCTGGCTCACAAGACCCTAAGCTCAGACCTGACCCACTAGGTCCCACTCTTTCAGACCTGGCTCACAAGACCCTAAGCTCAGACCTGACCCACTAGGTCCCACTCTTTCAGACCTGGCTCACAAGACCCTAAGCTCAGACCTGACCCACTAGGTCCCACTCTTTCAGACCTGCTCACAAGACCCTAAGCTCAGACCTGACCCACTAGGTCCCACTCTTTCAGACCTGGCTCACAAGACCCTAAGCTCAGACCTGACCCACTAGGTCCCACTCTTTCAGACCTGGCTCACAAGACCCTAAGCTCAGACCTGACCCACTAGGTCCCACTCTTTCAGACCTGGCTCACAAGACCCTAAGCTCAGACCTGACCCACTAGGTCCCACTCTTTCAGACCTGGCTCACAAGACCCTAAGCTCAGACCTGACCCACTAGGTCCCACTCTTTCAGACCTGGCTCACAAGACCCTAAGCTCAGACCTGACCCACTAGGTCCCACTCTTTCAGACCTGGCTCACAAGACCCTAAGCTCAGACCTGACCCACTAGGTCCCACTCTTTCAGACCTGGCTCACAAGACCCTAAGCTCAGACCTGACCCACTAGGTCCCACTCTTTCAGACCTGGCTCACAAGACCCTAAGCTCAGACCTGACCCACTAGGTCCCACTCTTTCAGACCTGGCTCACAAGACCCTAAGCTCAGACCTGACCCACTAGGTCCCACTCTTTCAGACCTGGCTCACAAGACCCTAAGCTCAGACCTGACCCACTAGGTCCCACTCTTTCAGACCTGGCTCACAAGACCCTAAGCTCAGACCTGACCCACTAGGTCCCACTCTTTCAGACCTGGCTCACAAGACCCTAAGCTCAGACCTGACCCACTAGGTCCCACTCTTTCAGACCTGGCTCACAAGACCCTAAGCTCAGACCTGACCCACTAGGTCCCACTCTTTCAGACCTGGCTCACAAGACCCTAAGCTCAGACCTGACCCACTTGGTCCTACTCTTTCAGACCTGGCTCACAAGACCCTAATCTCAGACCTGACCCACTTGGTCCCACTCTTTCAGACCTGGCTCACAAGACCCTAATCTCAGACCTGACCCACTTGGTCCTACTCTTTCAGACCTGGCTCACAAGACCCTAAGCTCAGACCTGACCCACTAGGTCCCACTCTTTCAGACCTGGCTCACAAGACCCTAAGCTCAGACCTAACTCCAAAAAGCTCAGACCTGATCAGTAATACCCAGAGCTCAGACCTGGCGCACAAGGTTCTTCGTTCAGACTAGACCTACAGGGCTCTGAGGGTCGCATAATTACACCAGTCCCATAATTACATTCCAACACTATTGAGTGCTACAAGTTGCATCACTGAACAGCTCTGTTGGTATGCGGACTATGGATCACGTGACGTTAGTATCAAGTTCTGAAGCACAGGGAAATAAGGCTACCCCATCCGAACTGAGGCTGTATTTTCCTACATACACTGAAAAGATTCAACTCGCTACTCTGTGTTCTAAGGCAGATCACAGACTCGTTCCTTAAGGCTCCCCCTCCACTAAGTATGGCCGTTACTGAAGGCCGGGTCATGCACTGACCTCAACAACGTACATTCTCTCCAGCGAACGACCTCACGGTACCCGCTGCCTCCCCGTTTAATGGCCAAGTGAAGTTGGAGGTCTCTCCCCTCACAGCTCCGCCACTCACGCCCTCAGCCTATGTGGTTCCCTGCGTCTACAGAAGGACCCTGTGTCCACGCTCGCATCACTCAAACTGATGAATGATTACGTACAAGTTTAAGCTTTAAGCGGTGTCTACATCTCTACTGCCATGATGCTGAAAACATCTCGCTATGCAGTGGCAGATCCACTCAGTCTGTATTCGTGAGAAAAGAAAAGGCAGACAACATTCCAGTATAATGGGTTACCAGTTGGTCAGAAGGCAGCAGCCTTCACCAGCTTGGCCTGGGAAAGCCTGGCTGTAACGTCTTATAACACAGACTAGTCTATACACAGCCTCGTATATGGAGTGTTTATAACAATCCAAAATGTTTTTCCTGTAGTTTGCCACGTATATCACAGAGTTCGCACTATGAACGTACCCTGGAAAGACTCTGGAAAGATCCGTGGCTCGAGGATTGTTGCTGGAACACACAGTGAGACTTTACACTGTCAGTGTACGTCATTCTCTGTAACGCCGAAATAGTCCATAGGTTGTAAATGGCAGTATAAATCTATCTACACATGCGTCCCTGTATGATCTTAACACCTCAATTGCTCGGTAAAAGAACACATGTGGACGAGCACACCGGGTTAGGCAACGTTAATTGGTGCATATGGTGTCGTAACTCGATGTTGGCAACGTGAATCGGTGCCTATGGTAACGTAACTCGAGGTAGGCAATGCAAGTCGGTGCCTATGGTATCGTAACTCGAGATAGACAACGTAAGTCGGAGCATATGATGTCATAACTCGAAGCAGGCAACGTGAATCGGTGTATTTGGTGTCGTAACTCGGGGTAGACAACGTAAGTCGTAAGATAGGATGTCGTGACTCAAGGTAGGGAACGTGAGTCGGAACATATTGTGTCGTAACTCGAGGTAGACGACCTGAGTCGGAACACAGGGTGTCGTAACTCTTCAGAAATATTTCTTAGGTCTTTCATTTTGTCTTGATCCCGCTGTCGCTTCAGTCACCCGAGTGTTACGTTCTCCTTATACGATTACTAAATCCTGTACAAGTCTTATCTCCTTCCAAGGACGTCTGTTACTTCACCAACATTCTTAAAAGCACATTTCTTTTATTCATCGGCAAACAATAACTTGCCTCCTTATCACACCTATTCTGTTCTTCCAGCGGAGGAAATTCCATTTTGTGAGAGAGTCCTCCGCCGCAACTACAGCATCATATGCATACCTCAGCATCCACGCAACTCTCCTCACTCCCTGGCAGACACCAGCTTACTATCCTCCTCTCACTATTGCCATCGTGGTGACCAGACTCGACCAACGGGATTATATGACATTCCATTTCCATTGTTATGAGATGACCCGCTTAACATCCCCGGCTGTGCATTCGTAATACTCCAGTCTCTTCTGTACGTCTTGAAGGCATTGTGGTGGATCACTAGCGAGGTTACAAAAATGAATACAGCATTTCCACACATCTGGTTTCGACATGGGGTAATTTCCGGAACATTTGCATGTGTTTGACTTAGTTCCGTGGGAGGCATAGGTGAATGGGTCATCATCTCATTTCTCTCTCTTTGATAAATATTTACTTAGAATACTATTCATTCGACCGCTACCAATACTGCTATTACTATCAAGATTCTCATTACTAATTCGCCAAAGTTTCAATTGATTTCAGTACTACTACTACTACTACTACTAGTAATAGCAGTTATTAATGATGATGCTTAAAGTCTGTTCCTTCAAAACAGCGTCGGGAGATGCTCAGCAGTCTAGCGGAAAAATGCTATATCTACCACTATGCCTGACCAGCCTTGAAGTGAACGTTTTTAATACTGGTAGAAATAATAACACAGGAGCCGGGAAGTATCAGTTGCCACGTCGTGAAATGGAGAGTTTAGCGCAACCGTACTACATAGCGGGAAAGTAATTTGTACAGATTTGAAGATATCTTGAAGAATATGATTTAAAGCTGAAGTCTATGAATATCACTTTGTGTGGTGAGGTGCAAACATGAGAGTGAATATATGTCGGGCCATGGACGACGCGAGTGTGAGGTATTTCCACTTGTTGCTCATGGATTTTCTCCCTCAAAAAGTTTGCAGGATATTCTCAAGATCGTGTCCAGACTCTGAGCTCGGACAAGCGTTGGAGTGATGCCATTTTTGTCTCTTCCTCCCTCCCTCTCTTTCTTTATTCAACTATCTCTCTCTCTTTATCTTTCTTACATTCGGGGTGATGTAAGATCGCAAGGTTTTCCGTTGGAAGATAGTGACGAGGTCGCGAGACAGAGGAAGGTTCAGGTTACTGTAGGGGTGAGGGTGGTGGTTGTGGTGTGAGGAGGAGGGCATAATGGCATGGCCCGCGGCCGGCTTGCCAACAGTGGCTTGGGACAGTTATCTCCGCCTGCCGGACACAGCTGGTCCGCTAGCCGCTTCGATGCCGTGTGGCCACGGCACACGATGGAGGGTGATGATAACCCAGGGCCTTGTGCTCTCGCAGTCCTGACTCGCCTTCTGGTTGAGGCCCTCCCTTTCAGTGAAACCCGAGGCCTTCACACACCTCCACACACTCTCTCCCTTAGTACGTGTATTTACTGCTGAAGGCAAAATGTACGAGTAAGTATATCTAATGTTGTTATTACCATTCCCAGCACGTCTGGAGACCCATAAGAAGTTTTCATACATCACAGGTCTACCTTCCTACACCACCCGTCTCTCCTCTCCTCTCTCTCTACCAGACGCGTCCACAGTGACCCCACAACACCTGAGGCTAGGCTGTGTTCATCAGGCCCACCCGGGCTACACACACACACACACACACACACACACACACACACACACACACACACACACACGAACGAGAGAGAGAGAGAAAAAAAAAACGACCTTACAAACACCTTTTTCATCAGCTTCGTCAGAGACCTTACTTGTTAATCCTTTTCTTGATCTGATGTGCTACCAGCATTACGTCTCACGGGAGCAGACCACAGCTGCCCAGGTCACAACGTTAAGCCCTAGGAATGTTCCTGACCGTAATATATTACAACCCAGGTTCAGAATAGCTATACTAGCCGGCCATAGCTACTGCCCCTGTCCTACACCCACACATCCGTCTGTGGTTCTCTCTACCGCTTCCCCCGAGGTAGCTGTTAAGCGAAGACTGAGGTTGTACACCTCATGTTAGATAAGGATGCTATCGTCTGTATCTTCATTATATATGGTCAAACTTAACGAAGTATAGCATCATTTCAGACGGTAATAGTGAGGGAAGGACACACGAGTTGGTCCAGCCTGGCGATGATCCGTTTTCCACACAAACATATTGAAGCTAATGTTTATGGCCTGGCTCCGTCGATAACACGGCTCCCGAACCACCTTAATCTCTCCCTCTCCCTATATCCGATATAATCTCTCCCTCTCCCTATATCCGATATAATCTCTTCCTCTCCCTATATCCGATATAATCTCTCCCTATATTGTATATAATCTCTCCCTCCTTCTATATCGGATATGATCTCTCCCTCTCCCTATTTCCGATATAATCTCTCCCTCTCCCTATATCCGATATGATCTCTCCTTCTTCCTGTATCGGATATAATCTTTCCCTATATTGTATATAATCTCTCCTTCCTTCTATATCGGATATAATCTCTCCCTCTCCCTATATCGGATATAATCTCTCCCTCTCCCTATATCGGATATAATCTCCCTCTCCCTATATTGGATATAATCTCTCCCTCTCCCTATATCGGATACCATCTCTCCCTCTCCTTATATCGGATAGGGCGACACTGACCTCATACCAGTTCCCGATAATAAACTCTAGGTTCTCCCTAAATCACTAAGTCGTGCCATTAGTTGACTTTGTGGGTAGGTCCATAAGTTTGTCTTTTAGGGATACATCTCTCTCTATATATAGAGATACAGTCCACTTCTTTAGTCGATAAGATGGTACCTGGCGTAGTCTGAGGTATACATGTGTGTATACATATACATAAGACACGGAATTCAGTGTTGAGACGAGTATATACATATACATAAGACACGGAATACAACGTTGAGACGAGACATACGAACGTATAACCTTCTCTCTGCAAAACACACACACATTCATACACTCGTCTTTTTCTTTTTCACAAAGATCGCGTGAAAATCTTTTGGTCAACAAACTCGACTCATGGGAAACCCTACATCGAGTGTTCATCATATGTTGAACAATTATCATGTTCTATAAATATCTTCGCTAGAACATCTCTCCACAGGATCTTCTTTTCCTATAATGGTCGTTTGGAATTCGCAAAAAAAAAACAAACCCAACTTGGTTTTTAATCATCAGTTTGTTCTCTACGACCCATTTAAAAACATTTATCAGTCAAGATTAGTTTGTTCATGACATTCCGGTGGTCAAAGTACACTTGAATTCATTCTAAGGAGGAGGAAAAAAAAAGGATTTTTGCCTTGCTATGATCCAAATCTCCGGACTTCGATGTTAAAAAGGATGATTACAGCGAAGACGTATTACAAATGTCTGTATTCCTAGCCCTGCCTCGTCCACTCCCTCAGGTCTGATCCCACAATCTCTTTCGGTCCTTTTTTAGTTTTGCATGCCTTTACATATGTCTCTCAGGCCTATGAAGAACCAAGAAAATCTGTAAAGACATTGAAAGATGTATCTTTCCTCCCATATGACAACCATTTTGTCAGTTTATCAGCAACTAGTTACGCCAAGTTGAGAATGTATATGTATACACATTCGTGGATTTGGGGAGACGCTGGTAGCTTGATGATGCAAAGATCGTGTTGTGGCGTTTTCAGTTCTTCCTTACGTTACCTACACTACCTCCTTCCTTCCTTAAACCTATTGGTTGACGTAAAAAACTAATACTTGTTACTTGTAACAAGTTCGAATGGTGTACCAGCGTTAAACACAGTTACCGTGTGAGAGATATTTTTACTAGACTATGCTCGAACCCCCAAATGCACCATGAGTTCAGTGATTAAGAGCCTGGAAGGTTTATGGTTTTCTTATGGCGTTCAATTCTACATTGTTCGAACCCTCAAACGCACTATTAGTTCGGTGATTAAGAGCCTGGAAGGTTTATGGTTTTCTCATGGCGTTCCATGCTACATTTCTCATGGAAGATGATACTGCAGTATCAATACAGCCTTTGTACAAGTTGACCAATGACATCATCAGTAATCCAGCAGAGGACGTAAAGCCTTGGTCTGATTGGCTTCTGTAAACGTATCAAGGTTGTCGAAGTACTTTATATGGTTGGTACAAACCTACTTTACATCTTCGCCCAAGAAAAAAAAAACATAGGTTGGTTAGAGGTTAGGCTTTCAGGCCTGTCGCCTGCCAGGGACATCAAGCAACATTCACCCACCGAAAAATCTTGAACACCTTATTCAGGAGTCGCGGGTAATTCCTAAGACCACCTACTCCCTCATTATGCATATGACCCGAAAAAAGTCTAAAAGGAAAGTATTAAGCAAACCTCCTAGGGTATCTGATGACCGGCTGACGGCGATGTAGGAAACTGTGTAAATAATTTAATTTAAAAAAAAAGCCATGACGGCAGATAGGCACCATTGGCATGGTGCTTTGTGTTCGTTGTTGTGTCTTTATTCTAAGAACTTTTTTCCAAAACATGTAATTCCAATTAGAATATCGCTTTATTGAGGATTTTGTTTTTTGTAACTATCATTTTGTTTTTCATATACGTTACTGAAGTGATATTCAGGGTGAATTACATTGATATAATGTGGATTAATCACCCATTTTTATCAACGGGTTAGAATGTGAAGAACAGGAAAATTACACATTCTATAAGCGCCATGAAGCTCATTTTTACGTATGAATTTCTATTATTAAAGAAAAAAGAGAAGGAATTTCAATTACACATGAACTAGCCAGCTAGACAGAGGTCAGTCCATTTCTATAAAAGATATTTCCAGTGAGTTCCAGTCTGAACTTGGAAGAAGGCTCACAATTTCTCTCGCCATGGAATGTGCCCCACGTTCATTCATCCCACAACACACACCCCAGTGGAAGAGACAAGATATGAACTATAGCATCGTTCATGAATGACAAAACAGACTACCATGACCAATGGTGTTATCTCGCATTATAGTACAATGGAGATTCATCTTGACAATTGAAGTATTTCTTGTTATCAGTCTCATGTCGTCCAGAAACGTACATGAAGGGAGCTTGTATACATCGGTGTACGGTAACCAGCGAGCTTGCTGGATCTGTATTAGCCTGGTTGATTAAGTATCTATGTGTTCTGTGCTGGAGAGGAACTTTACACTCGTGGAGGACCCATTCCTGAAGCTTTCTCTACTATCCAACACCATTTCAAACCTCTGAATGATGTCTGATTATTCCATTTATCCAATATTCTTACAAAGATGACTTCATGTTATGTTCTCTGGTTGTTCTGTCTCGGCCTCTTTTGAAGTACTGTTCAATGAATTAATCAAGTTGATGAATTCCAAAAACTTAAAAGGGAGTGTTTGCCACCCCTTATTCTTTTCTCTTCCATGGTGGACATAGCTCTGCTTGTGTATACCAAGAGATGGATGGCAAAATATACTTTCGTTGTGTTTTTTGTTTAGTAAAGTTCTGTCCATTTATGTGTAAATTATTTACACTTAAGAAATGATATGATTGATATAGCACTGGCACAGTCCCACCTGGGACCCTGACTAGCAATGGCACAGTCCCAGCTGGGATCCTACTAGCAGTGGTACAGTCCCAGCTGGGATCCTACCTAGTAGTGGTGCAGTCCCACCTGGGATCCTGCCTAGCAGTGGCACAGCCCCAGCTGAGATCCTACCTAGCAGTGGTACAGTTCCAACTGGGACCCTGCCTAGTAGTGGTAGTCCCAGTTGGGATCCTGAAAGCAGAGGTACAGTCCAAGCTGGTATCTTGACTAGCAGTGGTATAGTCCCAGCTGGGATCCTTCCTAGTAGTGGTACTGTCCCAGCTGGGATCCTACCTATTAGTGGTACTGTCCCAGCTGGGATCCTGCCTAGCAGCGGTACAGTCCCAGCTGTGATCCTGCCTAGCAGCGGTACAGTCCCAGCTGGGATCCTGCCTAGCAGCGGTGCAGTCCCAGCTGGGATCCTGCCTAGCAGGCTGGGATCCTGCCTAGCAGCGGTACAGTCCCAGCTGGGATCCTGCCTAGCAGCGGTACAGTCCCAGCTGGGATCCTGCCTAGCAGCGGTGCAGTCCCAGCTGGGATCCTGCCTAGCAGCGGTGCAGTCCCACGGGCAATACAAACGGGGAATCATTTCTAATGCTTTTGTCAACAAGCGAGACATTGGCTTAAATCAGGTCTGGGAGGCGTTGGTTTGGACTGCCCTCAGGGAAATTACCACCTCTCGCTCTGTCATTAGCGGCGTATGTGTGTGCGTGTGTCGGTTATGTGAGGTTTTCGGATACGTGGAGGCCGGTTAAGCGAGTGTGTCATGCGGATTCTTGTGCTTAACAGGTTTTACGTAACTGTATTACACCGTTTTCCGAATGTATGTCTCATGGAAAGTTCTAAAGTTAGAATAAATAACGTTACATGTATACCGAAGACATGATGCTTTCTCGTTGATGTTCGCTCACGTCCATCGTCGCCAGCGAGAGTCTCAACATTTCACTTGATTTACCTGCAAACAATTCGTCTTCAGGACGGCCATCTTAGATCGTCTCCCAGGGGTCTGTCTTGGTGTTTAAGATTCTAACCCTATCCATCTTGGATCCAATAACACTCTCATCCACTGACCCGTCTCTTGAATAAATAGTCTTTCGTTTTACTTGAATTCACAATCACAATCCCTCTTTCACTCGGGATAAAAGACCTTAGAGCTAATGACTGGGGTTTCCTCGACCGAAATTCTAACAGAGGGAGAAGAAATTCCTGGCGTTCATCGGTCCGTGCGCACACGTTATGAGCGCCTGAGATGGCGCTCCTTTAACCCAGTGACCTAAGACGATGCTCCTGTACTTCAGATGTATTAATAAGTCACTTGATCATACAAAGGTTCTGGCACAAGGATTTCTTCTTTCACGGTTAACCGCTTTCACTTCTGGGGGTTACAGTCTTCGTTCTGTTTTTCGGAAGAGCAATGTCTCTCAGCCTATCCACTCGCCTCTGCCAATCGTCTGTAGTCTCGTGTGATACACCTTCGCGAAGCAGAGAGAGTTCACCCTCACAGACCCAGCCTTATCTGCTCTGACCCAGGACGCCTGAAGCCAATCAATCGGTTCTTCACCAGATCGAACCCAAGTCTCTTCGATGAACTCTCTTCCTTGCCTGCATTACCATCGCCCTCAATCCTCCAGGTTGATTTCCTACCACATTTCTTCACCCCGACTTCGTTAAGGATTTTCAACACGAAATATCGCTGACCAAAATGTCTTAAAATATTCTCCAGAGACAATGAAATGGGAGTATGTTTATCTTTCCTTCTCATTGCTCTTTTATGTAACCGCGAGATATACTGGCTACCTGTCAGAACCTTATCATATACTCTTTTGTGACGGTTATCGTATATAATACTTTTTCAGTGTTAATGATGATGAGACTAAGAGAATCTGATCTCTGTTGACAGATGTGTACGACTGATTGTAATCATGAAGCTCAAGGCGTTAACCAACGCGATGCTCTTTTGTTTTAATTGCATGCAATTAATGGACAGTAAAGCAGGTTCATGATCCATTACTAGACAAGATTCTTGTCTGATTCCTCGCTGGCCTTATGAGTGGATGAGCCTAACCTATGGCGAATGAGATCCACTAGGAGGCGGCCCTTGCTAACGTGGCAGGAGGTAGCGTTTGGTGTGATCTAACATCGAAAGTGGTGGGTCTTAGAAGCCAGTGGTTTCTAGACTGGAAGTCGAGGTATTAATCTATGCCTCTGGGACGTAATTCCGCTGCTGGAATTCAAGAACTTCCTTGAAGCAACGTCTGTCAAAGCCATCCAGTTGATGGGTTGAATTTTTAGCAGCATTCAGCCTGGGCAGATGAGATGTATGACTGATGCAGAAGTACTGGGGAAGGTGCTTAGAGAGTGAGCGTTTGGCAGTTGAAGGAAAAGCAAAGAAAGGTTGAACCTCGAGAAACATAACGGCGACTAGCGACACGGATCTAAGGCAGGTGAGGTTGAGGTTAGCGAGATACTCTAACTTATTTTTATTCTCAAACTGGTTCTTTCGCGGCCTTGAATAGTGCCAAGGCGTTGATACTTTCTTCTGCGAAACTTGATTCGAGAAGCCGAGATCAAGAGGACGAGTTGTGTAGCTTCAGGGTCGACGGCGGTGCTGGGAGAAGCCCTCAGCTTCCTCCGTGAACTACCCGGCTGATCAACATCAACAAATCTTGTGTCGTATGTTGAAATCAATCTTGAGAGTTGAGTGTTGGATGTTAGATGGCAAACGACAGTTGGTCCAAGAGAGTTCCACGTCACTGTCGGTAATGGTAGAAGGTTCCTGGAAATGATGCGACATTCGATTCGCTGATGTGTTATACATACAAGACAGACTGGTATATAAGGAGGCCTCATGAACCTGCTATGAGGCAAACCACGGTCGTGCAGCCAACATAGTCGCATCTGCCTTTCAAATTATCAAGGAGAGTGGAGGGAGAAGATGTTATTCTATCAGTATGTAACTTTCATTTTATTCATTTAGATTATTCTTTCTGATGTACTGCCAGACAGTCACTAGATACATGACGGCCGAACCCTGTTGTCTAAACACTATTTGCTAAGATCCTAATGAAGCTTTGTCTTCTCTAGATAAATGAATGAGAGACGTTTACTCAGGGAAAAGGTAAATATCAGTTTAGTCGTAAACGTTGAATTGCTTTTAGACACACGGTACACTCGCACCCACGCACTCGACACACTCCTGTCCCTCACAGAAGACCGATGATGAAGCTAAACGCCCAAGATGAAGGCACACGAGACCTACTCAAGTGGATTAACTGCCATCCTAACTGGGAGGGAAACAGATAACACTTCGTGTGAACCTTCTCAAGTTGGACGAGGGGGACAAGTGATGAATTCACACCTGAGTATGTTTGCTGACGATGCTCAAAGTCTGAAGAAAGGAAGAGACGGCAGGGACTGCGAGATGCTGCAAAGGGACATGGGTACGATGCTGCAGATGGACATGGGTACGATGCTGCAGAGGGACATGGGTACGATGCTGCAGAGGGACATGGGTACGATGCTGCAGAGGGAAATGGGTACGATGCTGCAGAGGGACATGGGTACGATGCTGCAGAGGGACCCATATGGGTACGATGCTGCAAAGGGACATGGGTACGATGCTGCAGAGGGACATGGGTACGATGCTGCAGAGGGACATGGGTACGATGCTGCAGAGGGACATGGGTACGATGCTGCAGAGGGACATGGGTACAATGCTGCAGAGGGACATGGGTACGATGCTGCAGAGGGACATGGGTACGATGTTGCAGAGGGACATGGGTACAATGCTGCAGAGGGACATGGGTACGATGCTGCAGAGGGACATGGGTACGATGCTGCAGAGGGACATGGGTACAATGCTGCTGCAGTGGTCGGACAGATGGTTTATGAAATCTCATCCTGAGAGATGTGAAATCATGACCTGGAAAAGGTCTCTTGACAGACCAAGAAGTGAGTTCTATACGGGAGGAAATGTGGTGTAAAAAGTCGCACTGTCAGAGGGACCCAACACTTGACATTGCGCCGAATGTCGACACCCAGAGCTGCATATGAGGAAGGATCATGAGGAAAGCAAACGAGATTTTGCTCAGAGCCAAAAATGTTTTTAGTTTCATGGCCTGCAAGATGCTGAAGGTAACACGCATCATGACGTGTGTCACCTGGAACTGGAACAAGACGCAACAGTCTGGCCTCCTTACTGACAAGGCCACACAGGGTCCTGGAAAGGGTCCAGAGAAATTTAACAACAATGATTCCAGAATTGAATGGAATGAACTATGTAGAAAAGAGGAATTCCCTTAATGGACTCCGTGGTGTGGCGGTTAGCGTTCCTGACCGTGATGCATTCACGAGCCGCCTAAGGTCGAGTGCATAGGTTCGAATCTTGGTTGCGTCAGTTGGTCCACAGTCAACCCAGCTGTTCATCCACCCCTAGGGGTTGGTCGATGAAATGGGTACCTGGCTCAGGCTAGGGTATATATATATATATATATATATATATATATATATATATATATATATATATATATATATATATATATATATATATAATAGCGTTAATGTGGCTATAAGGACGTAAACATAACACAATTTACCGACATTAGAAGACTCCAGGACAAGAAGATCCTGTGGAAGCTAGACAAGTGTACGGAGGGTCGTGGGGTAATGTACGGAGGGACGTGGCAAAGTGTACGGAGGGACGTGGCAAAGTGTGCGGAGGGTCGTGGGGTGATGTACGGAGGGACGTGGCAAAGTGCATGGAGGGTCGTGGGGTAATGTACGGAGGGACGTGGCAAAATGTACGGAGGGTCGTGGGGTAATGTACGGAGGGACGTGGCAAAGTGTGCGGAGGGTCGTGGGGTGATGTACGGAGGGACGTGGCAAAGTGTGCGGAGGGTCGTGGGGTGATGTACGGAGGGACGTGGCAAAGTGTGCGGAGGGTCGTGGGGTGATGTACGGAGGGACGTGGCAAAGTGTGCGGAGGGTCGTGGGGTGATGTACGGAGGAACGTGGCAAAGTGTACGGAGGGTCGTGGGGTAATGTACGGAGGGACGTGGCAAAGTGTACGGAGGGTCGTGGGGTAATGTACGGAGGGACGTGGCAAAGTGTACGGAGGGTCGTGGGGTAATGTACGGAGGGACACGGCAAAGTGCACGGAGGGTCGTGGGGTAATGTACGGAGGGACGTGGCAAAGTGTACGGAGGGTCGTGGGGTAATGTACGGAGGGACGTGGCAAAGTGTACGGAGGGTCGTGGGGTGATGTACGGAGGGACGTGGCAAAGTGTACGGAGGGTCGTGGGGTAATGTACGGAGGGACGTGGCCAAGTGTACGGAGGGACGTGGCAAAGTTTACGGAGGGTCGTGGGGTGATGTACGTAGGGACGTGAAAAAGCATTTCTTCAAGAAGAGAGTCATGGACCCAAGGAACCAGCTGAGCCAATACCAAGTATATGCAAACATCACTGAAAAATCTAGGGAATTATATGACCTCGAAACTGTAATAAGTGCATCAACACACTCCAACTGCCACTCACACACACACACTCGCCAACACACTCCAGCTGCCACACACACACACTTGCTAACACACTCTAGCTGCCACACATATACACACTGACCAACACACTCCAGCTGCCACACACACACACACACACACACACACACACACACACTCGGCAACACACTCCAGCTGCCACACACACACACACACTCGCCACACCAACGAACTATTATGGACCCTGCGTGGGCAGCACACAGTCATGTTTGGTCCTGGGATAACTCGGGGTAACAGAGATTTCTGCCAGCAACACATACACTATTCCATCACGAGTTAAGAAGGATTTAATGAGTCGAGTTTGAAGGAAGGATTTAAAGAGTCGAGCTTTGAAGGAAGGATTTAAAGAGTCGAGGTTTGAAGGAAGGATTTAAAGTCGAGTTTGAAGGAAGGATTTAAAGTCGAGTTTGAAGGCAGGATTTAAAGTCGAGTTTGAAGAACTCTTTTTATTCAGGATGCTTAATATTCATGTTTGAGTTTGATGGAGTTAATGCATTCATCCTCTTCATTGGCATATATAGTCGGATTACACACACTATATCAAACATATATAAGATAGCTATATATTCCTTTAAGTATTATAAAGGTTATAGGGTGGGGATAAAGGGATGTTAATTTTTGTATAGAGTTGTGTAATAATACAAAGGATGCCATATATAACGTACTGTGCTACTGTAACACTCGCTTCGTCTAATATTGGAAGGTGGTTAGCGTTATATGGTACATTTTCTATATATTCTGATTAATATATTACGAAAGAAAATAAGCTTGGGTTGTGTCCGTCCCCTTGTGTATGTGGGTTGAGGACATTACCCAGTGAAAGGAAGGGTTTAAGACACTTACGAGAGAGGGGGAAATCAGAGGAGAATTTCAATGTATTTTTCCCTCTGCAGTAAAGATGGCGAAAAAAATTATGTCTAACTCGTTGAAGTGTTTGTGAGGAGCGAGTCTGACTGACGTGTGACGGGCGTGTGGTGGATGTGTGACGGACGTGTGACGGGCGTGTGGTGGATGTGTGATGGGCGTATGATGGGCGAGTGATGAGCTAGTGACGGACGTGTGATGGGCGCGTGACGGGGTTGTGATGGACATGGGCGTGTGACGGGGGTGTGATGAACATATGATAGATGTGTGACGGGCGTATGATGGGCGAGTGATGGACATGTGACGGGAGTGTGATGGGCGTGTGACGGGGATGTGATGGGCGTGTGATGGGCGTGAGGAGTCACCACGCCCCTCGTCTCTGTTCAGCTCCATTGTTGATATAACTCAATTTCTAGAGGTCAGTGAGGTGGGGTAAACCTGAGTTAGAGAGGCAAGATCTCTTCTTTTTGGTCTTGCAAGTGAAGGCAGAAGGAGGGGAAGGTGTGGCGCCTCCATTTGTGGCCTGGTAAACACCCTCCTCCATCCAGATGGACTGGAAACGTAGACACGAAGGTGTGTAAGACGATGTCGAGGATCTGCCAATATTCGTTGCAACCTGCAGATGGATCAGTCTACCAAGAGAGAAGAGAGAGGAGTGAGTCGTGAATACAAACTCATGGAAGGCTTCGAAACTCTTAACTCAATGGCATGGTTGACAAACTCATGGGCTGTCCAAACAAGAATATGGACCCATCAGGACAGACACACGGACCATCGCAACAAACTCCACGAGACCCAGATACAAACCCTTGGGTCTGGAACACACACACACACACACACACACACACACACACACACACACACACACACACTCGTTCAAAAGCCCCGGGTCGCTACTGTGGGTCCCAGCGGAGCAAACACAGAAGCCGAGGAAGCCTTTGTGTCTTAAGGAGGTGCAGGAGGCGGGAGCGCCGTGGAGAGCACCCCAGGTGGGTCAGGCGGGAGGCCCAGCTATCGAACACCAGACGCAGAACCCACTTTTCTATGTCAAGTGACGGGTTCGGCGTTCACAGGGTTAACATAGTGTGTTAGAGTGTATAATACACTATTCTGCTGTCACTAACCTTCACACTATGACAATGCCATTATCTTCTATATTTATAGATTCACTTACATTTATCTATCTATCTGTCTGTCTATCTGTCTATCTATATTCCCTCCTTTTTTATTTGTATAGTTTTACGGCGACGTTTTGTGTCTGTGACCCGTTATATAGTATCTATTCCGGTTATATCATTGGTTGGCCTCCCTCCAACTGGGAACTACAGTACTGAAATGTAACCTATAGTGAACATGAACGCTACCTGTAGCAAGAGAAGGAGCGACTTGACCAAATATGATTGAAAAAAAGTTGCGTATTGTCATTTTCTTTTTACGAATATATCTAAGCCACGACCCTGGCTGGATGCTTCACACAATAGACGAGATGAAATTGACTTAAAACTATTATAGATCTTTTGAAGTGTTAAGATTTTAAAGGAAAAAAATCCATAAATGTTCGTACTTTTCACCATGAATTTTCGTTTTCTTATCTGGTTAAAAGCTTCAAGAAAACGCGTGACTGGTGTATTGATGAAAGTAATTTCGATAATCATAATAATTAGTTAATGAAATTATCTGCCTCACCATTGTGTAATTATCAGATATAGGATGAGCAAGATAATTACTGGTTAGCTTAATCATCCTGGACCATACCTCGTCTCCTGGTGAAGCGAAGGTCACTCCATAACCCCAAGGGACCATGACCCTTATGGCTCAGGTCACGAGAACATATTTTTGGTTATTCCCTTGTTGACCCTGGATGGGTTGTTTGGCTACGTGTCCCCAGGGGTAGGGCAGAGGCTTGACCAGTGTGTACGGTGGGAACGCGTACCCTGATCCTGTGTTGGTTACACCAGCGTCAGACTAGTCAACGTATTGTACTTGAATTAAATGAATCTTGATTAAAAGCTGTTTTCAACGCGTTCGAAAGAGAATAGCGGAGGAGAATGCAACGTGGGAGTGACTTCAGCAACGTGTGAGTGACCCCAGCGGCGCACGAGTGACCCCAGCGGCGCACGAGTGACCCCAGGAGCGCACGAGTGACCCCAGGAGCGCACGAGTGACCCCAGGAGCTCACGAGTGACCCCAGGAGCTCACAAGTGACCCCAGCGGCTCACGAGTGACCCCAGGGGCTCACGAGTGACCCCAGGAGCTCACGAGTGACCCCAGGAGCTCACGAGTGACCCCAGCAGCGCACGAGTGACCCCAGAAACGCACGAGTGACCCCAGTCTCTACAACGGGCCATTATCTAACATAGCTTCAGTCCCCGGATGACGTAATGTCACCACGAAGGACATTACTGTCGTAGGAGAGGCTAGGAGGAGGAGGAGGCCAGGCGGAGATGACTGGACACCCCTGCTCTCCTGTTGACCCCATGCCTACGTCAGAGCAGGTGAGAGGGGATCGTCTCCAGCGAGAATAATGGACGGCGCAAATATTTTTCTCGTACATGATCATCCTATTCATGGACTGGATGCATCAGGGAGCAAGACCAAACTCTGGGATTTTGGACGAAACCTTGGTCGAAATTCATGGTCGTCTGGTTTTCGTCCATACGTGGTAGGGTTGGGGCAGCCACATCTACAGGGACGATATGGCTTTGGCAACAGACGCTGGTAATCACGTTAAGAGATCTTCCTTTCTTTTTAGTGATAGTCCGTCAGCCTCAGCTTGTCTCCGGAGGGAAAGCTGTCGCCAACAGCCTTCATATTGATCGTATCAGACTTCCAGGTGCATGGAGATGGCAGACACGTTCCTGCACAAAAGGTCCCTCTTATGTTATCCAATGACAGTTGATCGCAAGGAAGATCATCGGATTCTATAAATTTTCTGTTTATCTCATCGCCTGAATGCTTTCCCAACGTGTGTTGTTGTTGTCCCCTTCTTCGGCAGGAGGGACTCCTGCGCAGTCAGCCCCGGTGAAAGTGACAGAACCTGAATGTTGGAACGTCTCTCTCTCTCTCTGTCACCAGGAGCCTAAAGTATTGCCTTCCCCGGAATGACTGGGGGCCCACAAGGACCGGTACTGGCCACGAAGGGTCGTCTTCACAAGCAATGTGCAACTTGTCAGGTTGTAAACATGGACTTACGTGCTACTTTCTGGAGAGCGTTTCGCTTTGAGCAGCTGGTCGGACTTGAGCTGTGGCGTGACTTTGACTTCTCCTACGAATTTCAAAAAGAAGAAATACTTCCACTTTTTCTGTGGGAAACGTTGGATGATGCCAAGCAAGAGAATGAATTTGGGTTTTGTTTTGAAAGGTCTATTGTTTAAACGGTCTGGTCATGTCTCCTTCAAGTGGACACTGTTTGCAAAAATACCATCTCCGTCTCCCTCCACCCTACCCCCACTCACGTACCTTTTCAAAGCCGACGTCACCATGGCATTTCATTTCTTTTTCATCTCTCCTTCGGCCTTGATTACCATCTGCAGACGCCTGGCCATGGAGTTGGCAAGGTTCCTGAAGTATTCTAGATCCATGTTTTGGGTCCAGAGTGTCTTAATCTCCTGAGTGAGGCGAGTCCTGAGGAGATGATGTAGGATACAGCCGACTGATCGTGTGTTCTGAACACCTAGAACACGTAAAAATATCACGTGTACCCTCATTTTCTTGGCTATAATTCGTGCTTTCTTCTTCTCAGAGAGGTACGAGCCAATCATTCTGAAACATAGGTGGTAGAAATACAGCGGAAAGAGGAGAAATGTGCAAAATGAAGTGGCAGCCTGGAAGAGTAGAGAGAAAAAAAATTTACATCATTCCCTCAAGATAGCCTGAGGCACACTGAGGTAGGTTGCTGGTGCTCACACCGTTAGAAACACTGGTGCCCGACCAGATGTACGATAATGTCACCTTGCTTGCGTCAAGTGTTTGCACCTATAAGAAACCTTAGTTGTGTATTGCCTTTGAAAATATATTGAAGGCAGACAGTATTTTTTGCGGGCACTGTAACTTGCCGTATATTCACCTATATTTTCATAACTCTATACACTCGTTTGTCCAGCACCTGTCATGGCCAAGCCATAGTGCATGGCCTGGAAATTATAGACATAGAACTTATTGTTTTAAATTACACCCGATATTTGCGTGAAACCTTTTGGTTCCAATAGATGAATAACCCAATGAGCTGAGTAATAAAGTGATGAATATCTTTAGCTCTATAGCTTGAAGTACCAGGTATCCAGTGGCTGTTCCAATTGTCTATGTGACCTCCTGAACATATTTAACTTGTTTATGAAAAGAAGATTTTCGAATTTTTGAAGACTTTGCGTCACAGAAGAGTTTTCACAACTCATCAGCTGGAGATCTGATGAGAATGTGATTCTCCGCACACTGACCAATCTTTGTCTGGACGTCATAAAGCTCTTTATGGTATCTGGAGGTGATAACAAAGTCGACAGTTTTGGGGTGGGAGACGATCCTCAACGTGTACATCCCAATTAGAGACCATGACTGCTGGCAACCAAACCTGTTCACGACTATAACTGCAGGCGACTAAACCTGTTACGACCATGCTGTTGTGACCATACCTGCTGGAAACCATTCTTGCTAACGACCGCACTTCCAAGCGAACATTTCTGCGAACGACCATACCTTTATTGACCATAAGATGTAGAAGGTCCTGGACAAAGTAGCAACAAGATACTGACGAATTGACGTGAAGTATTTGACGATCATGTTTTACTTCGGCCTTTTGGGAATCTGTGAGCATGTTCTCGTCCCGCCGAGTCTGACTTACAAGAGAAATCTCTGCCAGGTAACTGAAAGCAGAAGCGACGGAAGTATCGCGCGTATACCACAACACAGCGGGCCTTCCCCGAACAGCTGGGACTGACCCCGCCAAGGTCACACACACGAAAGGACGTCTCTCCTTTTCCCCCCTGAAGGTCATCCATCGTCCTTAAGGACGTCTTTCAGCGCCTCCGTCAGGGGTAATCCCCGGGCCAACAGCCACCTGGGGGTCAGCCCCAAAAGTCGTGAGTAATGATCAGTCCAGCAGCCACGAAATCAATCCTGGTGGAAACGCTTTCTTAAAACGACAACTTTTCACTGGATGTTCATCATCGACAGAGATGCAGTCAGCCTTCATCGTGCAAGTCTGCAAAGGAAAAAATATCCTTCTGTTCCGATTTTAAAACATCACTGTGGACTGAGAAGAAATTTCTATTTAGTTTTTGTGTTTTCGTAAATGTTTGTTGTCTAATGACGCGGAAGTGAACACCTTATACGTGTCGCACTGGTGTCATGTATTGTGGCCCATGTAACACGCTGGTGTCATGTATTGTGGCCCATGTAACACACTGGTGTCATGTATTGTGGCCCTTGTAACACGCTGGTGTCATGTATTGTGGCCCATGTGACACACTGGTGTCATGTATTGTGGCTCAAGTAACACAGTGGTGTCATGTATTGTGGCCCATGTAACACGCTGGTGTCATGTATTGTGGCCCATGTAACACGCTGGTGTCATGTATTGTGGCCCATGTAACACACTGGTGTCATGTATTGTGGCCCATGTAACACACTGGTGTCATGTATTGTGGCCCTTGTAACACGCTGGTGTCATGTATTGTGGCCCATGTAACACGCTGGTGTCATGTATTGTGGCCCATGTAACACGCTGGTGTCATGTATTGTGGCCCATGTAACACACTGGTGTCATGTATTGTGGCCCTTGTAACACGCTGGTGTCATGTATTGTGGCCCATGTAACACACGGGTGTTATGTACTGTGGCCCATGTAACACACGGGTGTCATGTATCCTCTCCCCATGCAACACAGTAGTGCCATGTATCCTCCCCCAGTGTAACCCAGTGGTGCTATACACCCCACCCCCGCCCTACCCCACGGTACACTGCAGGCGGGGGTGGATGGGTGGGTGGGTGGGGGCTGTACCATCACGCTAGGCCCTCCCCCACCTCCCCCGGGCTGTGCTCTCTCTCTCTCTCTCTCTCTCTCTCTCTCTCTCTCTCTCTCTCTCTCTCTCTCCTGTACTGGGGCTCCAGGAAAGGTCACATTGGAATTCGACCTTGCTGAAGGTCCCTTGGGTGTGGGAGGGGAGGCGTCACACAGTTACTCAGGCCTGGGTCAGGGTAGCCGATCGTATGCGACTCGGATGGAAAAAGAAAAAAAATGAGGCGGGAAAAACTGATGAGTATTCCAGGCGGTGGTGGCCGTGCGCTTCCTGGAAAGACGCGCTAGTACCCAAGAGGCTCGGAAATTCCAGCACCTTCTTCGACCAAGACCTAAAACCGCCATTTTCCAGAGCTCTGGATTACTCACAAGGTGGATGAGGTATTTCCTTACGTATGGTCAGCCTAGGTTTGGAGAGAGAACTGGAATTATCCATAGATGAAATCGTTGCTGCTGACCAAATGTTTAGCTGCTGACTGACAGCCACTAGCAGTGACAGGCACCAGCACCAGCAGTCACTGCCCACTAGCAGCCACAGACCCCAGCACCAGCAGCCACAGGCCCAGCCACAGACCCCAGTGTAATGAACCAGTCCTCGATCATGACATTCCTCCACAGACCACACAACACTGGACTTCGCCACTGTCCTACAACACCGACGATACACAACCTAGATCCGTACAAGTAGATTCCCTGTAGCCACACCCCAGTTACATTACCCGCCTCGCTACTCATCCTAGATAGAGTTTTGAGAATCATGAGTTGCACTCCTCGTCTTCCTGTACCATTCTCTCAACCCAGTAGCCAACCAAGAGATTTCCAGGAAAAACAGTGTCCATCAGTCAGATATGAGGGTAATTCCTCTTACCGAAAGTGAAGTCAAAGCTTGAGTGATTCGGTCGTGAGCAGATGTACAGGTTACATCTACATCTGCACTGTTCACTCATCCAGCCATCCACACATACAAAGGTAGAATAACAGCTTATCTATACTTCCAGAATCAAATCAGTGACTTCCTACAGCTAATTAAGATAATTGTTTATGAGTATAATAATGATTTGAAACCAAAAATTATACCGAAATTTAAAAATCACATGATGACAATACACCATAAAATCCTTCCCCTCCCGCCACAAAAACCCACAAATCGCAATCATTTAAAACCCAGAAAGACACTCGCCCTGAACTTGTGAATCTTCCATTTGTCGTGTCATTGCCACTTCAGTCGTATATATATTACATGATATGACCGTCATTGCAAAAACCAAAAAAGGAGTTGTAATTATGCAGATGTATGACTGAATACATGAATATCTTACGACTACACACTTCAGGCAGGGCTCAATACACGAGTAGTTCAAATATTCATTAAACATAAAACACACACATTATACGCATATATATATATATATATATATATATATATATATATATATATATTTTTTTTTTTTTTTTTTTTTTTATACTTTGTCGCTGTCTCCCGCGTTTGCGAGGTAGCGCAAGGAAACAGACGAAAGAAATGGCCCAACCCCCCCCCCATACACATGTACATACACACGTCCACACACGCAAATATACATACCTACACAGCTTTCCATGGTTTACCCCAGACGCTTCACATGCCTTGATTCAATCCACTGACAGCACGTCAACCCCTGTATACCACATCGCTCCAATTCACTCTATTCCTTGCCCTCCTTTCACCCTCCTGCATGTTCAGGCCCCGATCACACAAAATCTTTTTCACTCCATCTTTCCACCTCCAATTTGGTCTCCCTCTTCTCCTCGTTCCCTCCACCTCCGACACATATATCCTCTTGGTCAATCTTTCCTCACTCATTCTCTCCATGTGCCCAAACCATTTCAAAACACCCTCTTCTGCTCTCTCAACCACGCTCTTTTTATTTCCACACATCTCTCTTACCCTTACGTTACTTACTCGATCAAACCACCTCACACCACACATTGTCCTCAAACATCTCATTTCCAGCACATCCATCCTCCTGCGCACAACTCTATCCATAGCCCACGCCTCGCAACCATACAACATTGTTGGAACCACTATTCCCTCAAACATACCCATTTTTGCTTTCCGAGATAATGTTCTCGACTTCCACACATTTTTCAAGGCTCCCAAAATTTTCGCCCCCTCCCCCACCCTATGATCCACTTCCGCTTCCATGGTTCCATCCGCTGACAGATCCACTCCCAGATATCTAAAACACTTCACTTCCTCCAGTTTTTCTCCATTCAAACTCACCTCCCAATTGACTTGACCCTCAACCCTACTGTACCTAATAACCTTGCTCTTATTCACATTTACTCTTAACTTTCTTCTTCCACACACTTTACCAAACTCAGTCACCAGCTTCTGCAGTTTCTCACATGAATCAGCCACCAGCGCTGTATCATCAGCGAACAACAACTAACTCACTTCCCAAGCTCTCTCATCTCCAACAGACTTCATACTTGCCCCTCTTTCCAGGACTCTTGCATTTACCTCCCTAACAACCCCATCCATAAACAAATTAAACAACCATGGAGACATCACACACCCCTGCCGCAAACCTACATTCACTGAGAACCAATCACTTTCCTCTCTTCCTACACGTACACATGCCTTACATCCTCGATAAAAACTTTTCACTGCTTCTAACAACTTTCCTCCCACACCATATATTCTTAATACCTTCCACAGAGCATCTCTATCAACTCTATCATATGCCTTCTCCAGATCCATAAATGCTACATACAAATCCATTTGCTTTTCTAAGTATTTCTCACATACATTCTTCAAAGCAAACACCTGATCCACACATCCTCTACCACTTCTGAAACCGCACTGCTCTTCCCCAATCTGATGCTCTGTACATGCCTTCACCCTCTCAATCAATACCCTCCCATATAATTTACCAGGAATACTCAACAAACTTATACCTCTGTAATTTGAGCACTCACTCTTATCCCCTTTGCCTTTGTACAATGAGTGGGAGAAGTATAAAAGAAAGAGACAGGAGGTCAAGAGAAAGGTGCAAGAGGTGAAAAAAAGGGCAAATGAGAGTTGGGGTGAGAGACTATCAGTAAATTTTAGGGAGAATAAAAAGATGTTCTGGAAGGAGGTAAATAGGGTGCGTAAGACAAGGGAGCAAATGGGAACTTCAGTGAAGGGCGTAAATGGGGAGGTGATAACAAGTAGTGGTGATGTGAGAAGGAGATGGAATGAGTATTTTGAAGGTTTGTTGAATGTGTCTGATGACAGAGTGGCAGATATAGGGTGTTTTGGACGAGGTGGTGTGCAAAGTGAGAGGGTTAGGGAAAATGATTTGGTAAACAGAGAAGAGGTAGTAAAAGCTTTGCGGAAGATGAAAGCCGGCAAGGCAGCAGGTTTGGATGGTATTGCAGTGGAATTTATTAAAAAAGGGGGTGACTGTATTGTTGACTGGTTGGTAAGGTTATTTAATGTATGTATGACTCATGGTGAGGTGCCTGAGGATTGGCGGAATGCGTGCATAGTGCCATTGTACATATATATATATATATATATATATATATATATATATATATATATATATATATATATATATATATATATATATATATATATATAGCTGCACCTCAGATGACTTCTCACTCGCAGAAAACGGTATCGCAAGAACACTGCACGAGGCAATGACAAGAATAAACCAATCAAATATTAGTGTTGATATTTCCTGAAACGAAGATATATTAAGTCTTCCAAGTGTGGGTTAGTATAGAATATAGACTCCTGCCATAAGTACTTAAGCCTGCAAGACTTAGTGACACTCTGATCACTTCTTTAACTTCTGATTTTAAGTAAATTCCTTAAGCATGAGACGCGCATATGCATATAAGGTATGGTTGCACTCGCGTATGTCTGTATGGGTAAGTGTACACGTATGTAAGTCTGTGTGTGTGTGTGTAGGTATGCTGCAAATGTAGATGTATGTACATATAGAAGTATATCTGTGTGATCAAGTACGTGTAAGTAGGAATCTATAACTTCTATGATTTGTCAACTGTTGATAAGTTCTTAGATCTACCTAACTTAACCTCGTTAATTTTCATCTGAAGTAATTTAGTCTGTTTCATCTGGAGAGCCAGTGATGCCATTCCAACAAGTAGTTCTCTGTTCTCTCTGGAATTTACAGTTGTAATGTGATATTTTCTTCCAGCTTGGCTCCTCCCTGTCTCCTCCCTAAACTCGTTACGTCTTGTTCATTGTAATCGCTCGAGTTACACTCGCAAATATAAATACGTCGAGTCTAATGACATCCTTAAAAAAGTAGTTACCTTTCCATGAGTATCTGATTACTACATGAGCCATAGCCCCCAGCGCCATCTATAGCCCGCAGCATCAGCCATAACCCCGAACACCAGCCACAGCCCCCAGCACTAGCCCTAGCACCAGCCCCAGCACCAGCTAGAGCCCCCAGCACCAACCACAGCCCCTACCAAAACCACAGTTCGCTGAGCAACAATAAACTGGAATTAATGGACAAAAAAGTATCGTTGTTTTTCCTGGTAAAAACTTGACCACGAACTGTGTGTATTGACCACGAACCGTGTGTTGGTGGAATGTTGACCCTTGAGTTCTACGGCATGACCCTCAACCACGACTTTTTTGACCTTCTGAACATGACCCTATATATGACTTGGGTGAAAAAAACCACCCTGACCTTTGTCCTGACCCTAATGGATCAAGACCAGGCTGTCGTACTTTTAAGAGTCGTACTGTAGTCGTTGATCTGAGAGGTCGTACGCATCGTCGTCGTCGTGTCTCGTAGAATCATCGTATCCAAAGGTCGTACCGTCGAGGACAGAGGGGGAGGGAGGGGTCAAGTGACCACGACCTTCTCGCTGGAGTTTCCCGCGGTAACCCTACACGGTGTTGTGGCCTCCTCCTCCTCCTGCTGGCGGTGGTGGTGGCGTGACCTTCGTCATGCGTCCTTCTTTCTTAACGACGCGGCCGATGACCTGTTGACTCCTTTGGATCTAGCGGCTTGTCTGGCTCTGGCTGAGCCTCGCCTCCATCACCTAAGGATTCGAGCCACGTATGACGAGAGACAACTCCTACAAGACCCCCGGCCGGCGAGGGCGCGCCAGTCGGCCATTTACGTGGACCAGATCTCGCAAGTCGCATCAAAACACATCCAGAGGAAAACGATTTCAGAAATATCTTTCTCTTCAGCTACGGATGCCAAGATGAGTTCCTCTAATTTCTGTATTTAAGCCTCTGCTAATCTCTGGCGGTCAAGATCGCTGGCGAACGGTCAGAAAAACTGATATATACATTGGATCTGGTTTTTACCTCGCGAGGTTCAACGGGCGAAGATAGCAACGTTGTCTGGGCGTTGCTGGCGGAGTGAGCGCCTGGCTGGACCAGCGGGAGGGCGGACGAGCCGGCTTGGATGGGCCACGGGGAACCAACCAACGTATTCTGCATTTTGACCACTGTTGTTACATGGCTCCCGGCTACACACACACACACACACACACACACACGCACATCTCAAGGTTTGGTTTCACTTACAAATAACGAAAATAAAAGCAACGTACATGAATCACTATTCTTTCCTGCCATTCCAAACATTCAATTATCTCTTCTCAACTTCTTTTTCCTTTGTCTTTTACAGAAATCTTTACCGATTCACTTGAATTTTCCTTATTTCTTGTACGTATCATCACCAGAAATTCGAAGCTTTTTTTCAACATTAATTCTTATAATTGAGTTATTTCCTGTGACTTAACCTCCAATACACAAACACACACACACACACACACACACACACACACACACACACACACACACATATATATATGAAGACCTGAAATAATTTTTCCTTTTTCATTATTTCGTATTTTCTCCTCTGTGTGTTTCTGTTTTGTGTGTATCACAGTCTTTTTATTCCCTCGTTGATCTTCATTTGTTTTATGATTCTCTCTCTTCGTCTTTCTCTTTACCGGATCATCTTCACTTTTTATAACATGAATTTCTTATACTGATTATATCTTCTTCATTTCCATTTTGTCATTGTATATTTGTTTGATCCTCTTCTTGTCATACTTTTTTAATCCCTTTGTTTTAGGTGTGTGGGCGTGGCTGGATGCTGGTTCAGGTGTGTGGGCGTGGCTACTACCTGATGGGTCAGATGTGTGGCTGTGGCTAGAAGCTGGGTCAGGTAAGTGGGCGTGGCTAGCTGCTGAGTCAGTTGTGTGGGCGTGGCTGCCTGTTAAACCAGTTCCATGGGCGTGGCTGGCTACTGAGTCAGATGTGTATGTGTGTAAGGTGGGGGGAGGGTCTAAGCCTGGTGTGTGTGTGTGTGTGTGTGTGTGTGTGTGTGTGTGATGGCTAGGGAGTGTTGGGTCAACACGAACTCTGGGTGAAAGTCGTCCAGTGTCATGGTGGCATTACACTTGAGTGCGTTGCGCTGATGATATCATACCTCGTGCCACTCATAACCACGTGTTGCCACGCACTCTAAAGATCCCGAGGTCCGTGACCATGAGTGCGTCTCCCTCCTTGCCCAGGAACCACGCACTCTATTGCCTCGTCGCTGAATCCATGTAGGATCGTTTCCCACGTTCAGGAGGGAGGGGTGGCACACATAGCTATCCAGAAACACCGTAAGTGATTGTGAGGAGAAAACGACCCATAGACAAACCCAAGGGTCGTAGCGTCGTGCTTAGGGTCGTACTGTAGTGCTCAAGGGTCGTACTGCCGTGCTCAAGGGTCGTAACGTCGTGTTCAGTGGTCGTGCCGTCGTGTTCGAGCGTTGTACCGTCGTGTTTAAGGGTCGTTTCGTCGTGCTGAAGGGTCAAGACCATGTTGCTCAAGGGTTGGGCCCTTGTGCTGAGGGTCGTACCGTCGTGCTCAAGGTCGTAACGTCGTGCTCAAGGGTCGTAACGTCGTGCTCAAGGGTCGTACCGTCGTCTGAGGGCGTTATGAATACCCCATCTCCTGGTGACCTCTCTGATGCTGACCCGAAGGGTGAGATTAACAATGCATCAAGCAACGAGAACTGACCAGTGACCCAGTCACTTTGCCAGAGGTCACTGGACGACCTGTGTTCCCGCGAAAAATGATAGGTCGTGGTATTAGTGGGTCGTACACAGCCATGTTACAATAATGAAAAAAGAATTTCAGTCAAGTTTAAACGATTATTTGACCTTTTCAAATTGGCTATTTCAGTATTACCTCAGCCCTAGATTGCTAACGTATAATCACTTAATAACCTGTAATCAGCATGTGTTTCTGATCATATATTGGTCAGAACGAACACACACACACACACACACACACACACACACACACACACACACACACAACACGTATGTACATACAGACACGTAACATGGACACGCAAATTTCATCGGAGTTCAACTTTTCGTTCTTCAAAATCAGACTTTCCTGTCCAATTCCCACTGCTGCAAACTGTCTGTTGCACTAGACAGAACATTCTTCCAGAGTCCAGGGTTCTGTGTCTCTTGCTGAATCTGTTGTTCACTGTCCACACACCAGAGCATCCCACCTCTACCACACACCACAGCGTCCCAGCTCTACCACACACCACAGCGTCCTACGTCTACCACACACCATAGCGTCCCACCTCTACCACACACCACAGCGTCCCACCTCTACCACACACCACAGCGTCCCAGCTCTACCACACACCACAGCGTCCCACCTCTACCACACACCACAGCGTCCCACCTCTGCCACACACCACAGCGTCCCACCTCTACCACACACCACAGCGTCCCAGCTCTACCACACACCACAGCACCCCAGCTCTACCACACACCACAGCGTCCTACGTCTACCACACACCACAGCGTCCCACCTCTACCACACACCTCAGCATCCCACCTCTACCACACACCTCAGCGTCCCACCTCTACCACACACCACAGCGTCCCATCTCTATCACACACCACAGCGTCCTACGTCTACCACACATCAGAGCATCCCACCTCTGCCACACACCACAGCGTCCCACCTCTGCCACACACCACAGCGTCCCACCTCTACCACACACCTCAGCATCCCACCTCTACCACACACCTCAGCATCCCACCACTACCACACACCACAGCGTCCCACCTCTACCACACACCACAGCGTCCGACCTCTGCCACACACCACAGCGTCCGACCTCTGCCACACACCACAGCGTCCCAGCTCTGCCACACACCACAGCGTCCTACGTCTGCCACACACCATAATTATCTCAACCATCCCTGGACTTGGCCGGTTCAGCTTCTGGGCAGCAAGTGTTCTGTGCACGAGCTTGCCAGCTTGAGGGGGCTGCAGGAGCTTGCCAGCTTGAGGGGGCTGCAGGAGCTTGCCAGCTTGAGGGGGCTGCAGGAGCTTGCCAGCTTGAGGGGGCTGCAGGAGCTTGCCAGCTTGAGGGGGCTGCAGGAGCTTGCCAGCTTGAGGGGGCTGCAGGAGCTTGCCAGCTTGAGGGGGCTGCAGGAGCGTGCCAGCTTGAGGGGGCTGCAGGAGCTTGCCAGCTTGAGGGGGCTGCAGGAGCTTGCCAGCTTGAGGGGGCTGCAGGAGCTTGCCAGCTTGAGGGGGCTGCAGGAGCTTGCCAGCTTGAGGGGGCTGCATGAGCTTGCCAGCTTGAGGGGGCTGCAGGAGCTTGCCAGCTTGAGGGGGCTGCAGGAGCTTGCCAGCTTGAGGGGGCTGCAGGAGCTTGCCAGCTTGAGGGGGCTGCATGAGCTTGCCAGCTTGAGGGGGCTGCAGGAGCTTGCCTGCTTGAAGGAGTTACAGGAACTTGCCTGCTTGAGGGGGATGACGACTCTGGAAAACGTAAATGGCCATAAAAAATCTAATCTGTGGTTCCTGTTTCCATCTCATGATTAAAGACGTTTAGAAATTCCCTCATGCACTGTGTCAATTTCCTCTCAAAGTGCATTAATTACCCTTGAAACAAAGTCTAAATACTTTGTAACCTAGTTACATCATTTGTACTTTGCTCGGATCGAAAATGAAGGGGAAAAATTACAGACAACTTGTCAACAAAGCCAGCATGAAGAAACAGGGCAGGAATGTACTCTGTCGCTGGGCAAACAGTTGAGTAATAGGTGAAACAATATTAGCTCAGGCAGGAGATTAATATTTGTTTGCAGCAGACAACGGCAGAGTCGTCTCGTCTGTTTATCGAGAGGGACTTTAATACCCTTGAGTGGTGTCCATGATGAACCTTTGTCTCCTGTTGATACTTTCCTCCGGAGCTTCACACGTACATACACACCTGTGAACGCTCATATGTACACCTCAGGAGCTTCACACGTACATACACACCTGTGAACGTTCATATGTACACCTCCGGAGCTTCACACGTACATACACACCTGTGAACGTTCATATGTACACCTCAGGACGAGGATCTTGAGTTGGGGGGAAGGGAAGGAGGAAGGAACCCCTGAAAGGTAAGGGGGGGAGGGAGGTTATCCCTGAAAGAGAGGAGGAGGAGGAGGAGGTGGAGGATATATCCATCCTTGAGAGGGACTGGTACCCAGGACCCTGAAGGACCCTGAGTCTCCGGACTTAATTGGCTGGACGATTCCCGATACGAGTCGTGACGATGGTTGGCTGGGTCGTTATGTGGGCCTCAGGACGGTCGTCTGGCGGGGGTCATCACGGCCTTCATCGTTAAGTTATAACCAACAGTGGGAGAGAAAATAAAGAATCTTGCCTTCTTCAGACGTCCAGGATAAGTCAAAGACCATACACGCTCTCGCTGAATACATGGCTTTCCTGACGCTGATCACGTAGGGTATCTATATATATATATATATATATATATATATATATATATATATATATATATATATATATATATGTGTGTGTGTGTGTGTGTGTCCTTGGATTTCAACGGTAGCGGTGTACGTGATCCATTCGACCTCTGAGTTCAACGAAGGGACATAAAACATTCGAAACTATACATCTATATTCACAAAAGACAAGAGAAGTAAGATTCGAAACTATACATCTATATTCACAGAAGACAAGAGAAGTAAGATTCGAAACTATACATCTATATTCACAAAAGACAAGACAAATAAGATTCGAAACTATACATCTATATTCACAAAAGAAATAAGATTCGAAACTATACATTTATATTCACAAAAGAACAAGAGAAATAGTTGAAAAAAAATTAGATTTGGAGAAAAAGTCTCGGTAATGACTTTGAAGAGCAAAGGTTCCCGTAATGAGAAAAATTAGAAAAGTCTTTTTCTAAATATCAAAACAGTGTTTACGTCGAGGTGTAAGGGTCGAGTGTGTGTGTGAGGGTCGAGTGTGTGTGTGTGTGAGGGAATGTGAAGGTAAGGGAGAACAAGAGCCTTAATAACAGGAACATTTGGTCGTGAGGCCACAAGGAAAGGAGATTCATTTGCATACACAATGAGGAATGAGGCCAGACGATATGAACTCCTCTGGTATGAGAGATTCTTAGATATGAGAGGAAAAGGAGACGCCCAGGACCGCTATCTTACACGAAGAACCAGAAAGACATTTTGTAATGGATTACTGACAGTTTCCATTCGGTAACTGAAGGTGAACATCTCTTGATTGAACATGTCTGATTTATAGATCCGTGGGATGAGAAGGAAATTAGTGATAGAGACAATGTAATATTAAAATGCATGGTGATTTTAAGGGAAATGACATAAGATCTTCAGACATTCATGCAGTGAATACGAGTCATGTGAAAAAATGCATACAAGTCCACTGATAAACAAAGCTGGCAGTGTGTAGATAGCAAATATTTCTAATTCTTTATCGTTTGAGTAGATTTTGGACTATGAAATTGAGGAGCGTACACGGAACACCAATGTCAGAAGGAAGCTGAATGGAGGAATGTTTCATTGTGACGTGGTTGATGGTAGAATGAGGGAAAAAAGATTGCTATTCACGTGGTAGAGGTGTAAATAGGAGAATAAAAGCTACTGGCGACACCTGGAGTTGAAAGTGTAGCGTTGAGAGGTGAAATAATACTGGAAATGACGAGGGAAAATGTCAAAGAAAAGGACTGATGAAATGTCTTTGATGGTAGGAAATAAAGGAAAAACTAAGGATTTCGGATTACACTGACCTAATATGTTAAAGAAAACATAACAAGGGTAGATTTCATTCTAGGAGGATAATTGGAGAAGAATTGGCAGTCGCTTCCACAGTGTCCTGTCATGAGGCAGCAGGAGAATTGAGGGAAGAATGGGAGCCACTCCCACTGTGTTCTATACCTGGGAGCATTTATACAGAGGGAGTAAAGACTACCTTACATCCATGATTAACATCTTATGAGAAAATCGTGATTACCACGAAGACCGCCCTGTTGCCGGACGATGTACCATGTTCACCGTGAGGAGGTGATAGTAGGTGAGAGGTGAGGATACAGAGAGAGAGAAAGGGAGGAGGAGGAGGAGGAAGAACACGAAGATGATGATGAGGGAGGAGAGGAAGATGGACGGAAAATGATACGTTCCTACTGGAAATCACAATTACTTATCATAGGATAATCTGAGATATCCCCAGTACCGTGGAGGGCAGCGACGAGACATAAATATGTGGAGGAAGAGAGGCATGGGAGAAATGACGGAGGTAGTAGGAAAAGAATGAAAGGGAGAGCAGGACTCATGACATTCGTCCCACTGAATAAGATGCCGTAACTCTGTCTAATGGGCCACTCTGGTGACGTGGCAGGAGCTCAAGAAGGAGGGAGGAACCTTGGGTCGTGATGTATGATGACGTCTGAGGATGGGTGGAGAGCGAGAGTCTCTCCAGATCAACCTCGGGCTACTGATTCATGAGGTGCGACAATGTGATCCCTCACGGTCAATTCGAGCAAAGAGCCATAACAGACCATTCACATAGGAGCATAAGGTCCCTGGACGTGTTTCAGATCTTTAAGGAGGAGTAGATCAATGCTTTATTATCTATGTGAGGACTGCTTGCACACACACTTAAAGTCTGAATTTCACACATCTTCCTTGTAGAGCACCAGTGAAGGGCTTGGCCAGAGCCAGGTAGTGTGTGTGTGTGTGTGTGTGTAAGGGAGGGAGGACATTTCTTTTTTCTAACGAGAGTTTAATTGCCATTGTAGCAGAGGCTGGTGTAGGGGTCACGAATGCTTATGATGCGAAAGACTGTTATCCGTTAGCACTGGCGATTTCAGTTTATTTTGTTTTCCTTCTTTCGAGTGAGTGACGCAACCTGGAGTGTTGTGCGGTTGTGGACGTTGGAAAACAACGCTGAAGCATCGAGCGGGGAGATGGGAGAAGCTCTGGGGGTGAGTGGAGGTCGGGGAGAGAGAGGGAGAGGGAGCGAGAAATGCAGAGAGGCAAGCAAGAGTGCGACGAGAATGACTGATTGAAGATGAGGTAAGCAAGTGACACGGTGGGCATGCGGTGGTAATGGACGGGGGTTGGGCATGACTGAATGCACTGGGAGAGAGAGAGCGAGAGAGAGAGAGAGAGAGAGAGAGAGAGAGAGAGAGAGAGAGAGAGAGAGAGAGAGAGAGAGAGAGAGAGAGAGAGAGGATATACCAGAGGCAGAGCGGAAGACAAGCGCCTCACGCGACGTGTGTGATGTGATGGAATCTTTTCGAGGCTGAGGCTGTGTGAGGAGGAGGAGGAGGAGGAAGGAGGAGATCCTCGACTTGACAGACGCCACACTACTGTAAACCAGGCGAGGAGGAGGAGGAGGAGAAAAATATAGATGGTGGTACTGGCCCGCTGGGGAGGGTTTAGCTGATTCATGCTACCCGTCGTTGCAGTGTTGCATCAGGAATTCCTTGCATGAGGTTCGCCCCCGATACCCTGCACTGTGCACTGAGCATCATGATGTCTGGGAACCATAAGGACGGGGTTGTGCAAGAGGCGAGGCACGGGAGGGTGTGTGGTGAGGGAAACAGCCCCTCACCACACAAGGTCGCTCACCACTGCGGGCGGGGAGGATGTGTGGTGACTCTCTCACCACACAAGGACGTCCACCTCCAAGAGGGAGATCTACCGACCCGTCGAAGCCTTCGTGATTGACAGGTCACGTCTTCAGGTCTACGGTTGTGTCAGGCCGAGGTGTGTGTCCCGTGGTGATGATGGTGGTAATGGTGGAAGTCGTGTTTTTTCCCACTGTTGTCAGGTGTTGTCTGTTGTGACAGTGATGGAGGATGGCGTCGTGCGGTGATGGTTGACGACTGTAATGGTGGTGACGATGGTTGACGACTGTAATGTTGGTGACAATGTGGCAGTGACCTGGACACCATAACATCAGAGAGTGTTGGTGGCTGGGTTCCTGCAGGATCCTACCAGCAATACTTTCACATTTTTGCCACACACACACACACACACACACACACACACACACACACACACACACACACACACACACCAAGAGCCTACTGCTCATCTCAAGGTCCAAGCTAGTTCCTCACGTACATCAGAAATACATTTCCCATGTTTGCCTACAGACATGCAGCACCCGCTGACCGTAGCTGTCTCAAAGGAAGTGCTTACGATGATGGGGAATTGCAAGCGTCATCCACCACGACGTGAGCTTCTTCCCCACCGGGCTAACTGCTCGATGTGAGATGGAGATTACTTACTGCTGTGTCGGGGCTGAAGATGGCTTTTGTGCCTTGTCATCGACTGCATTCACTCGACCCAGTAACCAGAGAAATGGAGGTGAATGGAACAGAGAAGGAGAGGTATTACCTCTGTTCCTCTCTCACCTGCTCCTTTGTTGACGTACAGACCAGTGGCTGGCTAGATCCTAAGAGACAGGGAATCCACAGGTCTTTGAGTGGGGCCCTGGACGTTGAATTGGTTTCTAGGAATGGAGAGACGGTAGGGAATCGACCAATGTGGAACCACAACCACGACCTTTATGAACATATCCATTGCATGTGACGTAAGACCAGTTGTTCTATGAACACGTGTGTATGACTGTGTACACACTAGATGAAGCATCAAGATCCAGTGAGACAGAGCGAGTCGCAGCTTCATGTCCTGAATCATAACATGGCGTAGTCTGTTAGATGGACCATCGCACGGCCGATTTCAGATGCTCTGATAAAGACGGCGAGGTTGATCGAATCTCCCATAGCCAATATATGGTCTTCAAGTCTCCACTGTGCATGTGTCATAAGCATCTGTTCCTGTAGAGTTATCTGTACCGTTTTCTCTTCATCCAGCCACAGCCCGTCTGAACACGGTACTCGTCCGTCTGCCCGATACACACGTCTTCAACACGGGTCTTTGTAGGGTATACAAGGAAAAAAAAATCATAGACTGGTTTATCTTTGGCGAAACTAACTCTCTATATTCTATCCGTTGTGGTTCTTATAATACATAACTCGGGAAAGATTATATTCTTGGGGTCAACTCAACATCTACAGAGGCCTTTTGAAGTTAAGAAACCTTTATTTTCAAGAAACTCCATCTATAGCCGACCAGAGAATGAATGACAGTGAATGCAATCAATAGTATACGTCGAGATTTATGCAAGGCTAGGGTATTCGATGTTCTCTGTGCAAATTTTTAATCAATTTTGCAGATGACGAAGTCTTTTATCTAGCATGTACCCAGAGCTAACTTTGGTTATTGCTATGATCTTCAAGGATGCCAGATAACTGAAATGATCATCCACTTGTTTATAGAACAGAATCATCACGAAAAACACAGCATTTGCCTAAAGTTCAAACTAAATCCTGAGTTCATCTTTACGTTTTGATGAATCTGTTTCAGATATCAAAGTCCTTATTTACATCTAGAAATAGATTCTAAAGGTAATTTACAGGAGGAAATATATTTTCACCAAATTTTCGTATCTTGGTTAGTATAAAGAAACAAAAGGTTCGCAAATTTCATGTCTTATAAAAAAAACGCTTCGAACTTGTCTACCGTGTCACGGGATCAAGACCTGTGCGTTTGGATTTCCCCGTCGACCTTTTGACTTTGGTGTAATCCAATCATAACTAAAGTAATTATATCTGTTCTCATTAAGGCATATGTCGTTCTGAAAGCGCAACTACCTTTTTTTTTTAATGGTAGTGATTAGCTCTGTGGAGAATACGACTAACCATTGCCCATCGAGTTGGTGAGGGAAAGTTCGTTCGAAGGGATGTCCCAAGAAATTTGTTAAGAAAGTGGGTGACTGTGTTGTTGATCGGTTAGTAAGGATTTTCAGTGTATGTATGGACCATGGTGAAGTGCCTGAGGATTGGCGGAATACATGCTTAGTGCCACTGTATAAAGGCAAGTGGGATAAAAGTGAGAGTTCAAACCACAGAGGTGCAACCTTGGTGAGTGCGCCTGGTACATTGTATGTGAGGGTATTGAGTGAGTGAAGGTATATACAGAGCATCTAACTGGGAAGGATCAGTGCGGTATAAGGTGTGGTAGAGGATGGGCATATCAGGTACATGCTATACAAAATGTACGTGAGAAGTACTTGGAGAAAGATAGAGTCGTGTGTGGAAGGTCTTAGATATTAAGGGTGTGGGAGAAAAGCTGCTTGAAGCAGTGATTGTTAAGGGTGTAAGGCATGTGTACGAGTAGGAAGAGAAGAGAGTGAATGGTTCCCAGTGAAGGTCAGTCTGCGGCAGGGGTGGGTGATGTCACCATGGTTGTTTAAATAGTTTATAGATGGGGCGATGAGGCATGTACACGAGAGAGCCTTGGAGAGAAGGGCGAGTATCCAGACTGTGGGGGATAAAAGGGCGTCAGAAGTGAGTCGGTTGTTGTTTCCTGATGATACATCTCTGGTGAATGATCCAAGTGAGAAACTGCAGAAGTTGGTGACAGAGCGTGGAAGGGTGTGTGAAAGGTGGAAGTTGAGAGTAAATGTGTATGAAAGCAAGGTTAGGTTCAGCAGGGTTGAGGGACTAGTCAGTTGGGGTGCAAGTTTGAATGGAGAAAAATTGAACGACGTGAAGTGTCTTAATGAATGGAACCAAGGAAGCGGTAGTGAGTCATAGGGTGGGGAAGGGGGCGAAAGTTCTGGGAGCGCTGAAGACTGTGTGGATGGAGAGAACGTTAAATGGGAGGGCAAAAATGGACATGCTTGAAGATATGGTAATCCCAACAATATCATATGGTTACGAGGCATAGGATATAGATAAGGCTGTGTGGAGGAGGATAGATTTTTGGAAATAACATGTTTGAGGACAAGGTGTGGTGTGAGGTGGTTTGATCGAGTAAGTAATGAAAGGGTAAGAGAGATCTGTTAGGATTAAAAGAGTGTGGTTAAGAGAGCTGAAGAGGGTGAGGTGGAACATATGAGGAGAATGAGTGAGGAAAGGTTGACAAAGAGCATATGTCAGTAGAGAAGGGAACAAGGAGAGCGGGGAGACCAAATTGGAGATGAAGTGAAAAAAAAATCTTGAGCAATCATGACCTGAACATGGAGGGTGAAAGACGTGCACGGGATAGTGCGAATTGGAACGATGTGGTATACTGGGATCGACGTGCTGTTAATGGACTGAACCAGGGCATTTGAAGCGACCGGAGTAAACCAAGGTTAAGGTCTATGGGGCCTGCGGGCGATGTGGTTAGGGAGCTGTGGTTTCGGTGCATTACACATGACAGCTAGAGAATGGATATGAACGAATGTGGCTTGTTCCTGGCGCTAGCTCGCTAACGCGAGAAACTGCGATCAAGTACGAATATATATGTATGTGTGTGTGTGTGTGTGTGTGTGTGTGTGTGTGTGTGTTGATGAAACTTGGAAAGTGTTGAAATATGAATGACTTTGGAAAATAATGGCAACAAAACACAGAAAAGTTGTGTAATACATCTATTCTCACATAAATGTTGACAATCATTAACTTTCACTATGGCAGTCATGGGTCAACATGAGCGAACACACCCCCTCCCCTGACGGTCAACACTGTCTTGCCTCCCCGCTAAATGCAGTGGTACAAAGCGTCAAGGTCCGCCCCTTAAATGTGTTGATCTTGTCACATAATGATGGACGTCCGCTCTTACGGGTACAGGGGGAGATGACCTTTCTTTTTTGACTGTTGCAACGCTGGTTCTCTAGCGTACTCCAAGACTGTATTTTCCTACAGTTATTTCGATACAGCAGGTCGAATATTTGATAGATTCGGTCATCACTTTCACTAATCATAGGGTAAAGAACTCGTAGAATTCTATAAGGAAGAGAACTAAAGAGTTCTATTTGAAGGTTGAATGTAAGGAGTTCACATCTCTTGGTGTACTTTAGTAACCCATTATGATAGGTTCCATCCCAGAACATTGTGTCTATATAACCTAACAATGGCCAATTTTTGACATTGCGATCTAAACTGGCAGTTTTGGAGACTTTTGAGATGGTAGGGGAGGTCTTCATCTTAGAGGAGGAGGAGGAAATCTTGAAGATCTAGGAGGAGGCGGAAGTCTTGGAGGAGGTGGAGGTCCTCCTTGTCGTAGGAGGTGAGGTGTGACTGATAGGGTTGAGTTGGCAACACTTACAGGGGTACAACGGATCAGGTACGTCCATAAATGTACCGTTGGGCTTATGCTGTCAACGGTACACTAGACAGGTACCGTCAGGTCAGTGTGTTAACGGTACACTAAACAGGTACCGTCAGGCTAATGCTGTTAACGGTACATTAAACAGGTACCGTCAGGCTAATGCTGTCAGCGGTACACCAGACAGGTACCGTCAGGCTAATGCTGTCAACGGTACACCAGACAGGTACCGTCAGGCTAATGCTGTCAACGGTACACCAGACAGGTACCGTCAGGCTAATGCTGTCAACGGTACACCAGACAGGTACCGTCAGGCTAATGCTGTCAACGGTACACCAGACAGGTACCGTCAGGTTAATGCTGTTAACGGTAGACCAGACAGGTACCGTCAGACGAAGGCAGGCAGACGGTCATCAGGAGAAGACAGTAAGGCAGAGCGAGACATAAAACCAAATTTAATGGCCGAAAATTACCAAAACATTACCAGCCTTGGCCCTCATGGCTACTGCACGAACTGCCTCGTAAATATATACGAATAAATACGTGGAAAAAAATCTACTTCGGTGCAGACACGACCCCTGCACGGGACCGGCAGATGTATGCAGGAATACCTGGTGTAAATGAGGGAACAAACACACCTCTGAAGACGGGCTAATATTTTTCTCCGTCAGGTTGCCAGGAATGTTGACGCGGACGCTCAAGTGACCGCGGGGTTATACGAGTCTATTTGTCATCCCGCTCGGCGATCTCTCGGTACACAGCTTCGACTCCCACTATTGTTTCACCTCAACGTTCCGTTTTACATATATATAAGAAATATTTTAAAGAGACGATACAATGGTAAGAAGAATGTTTAAATGTGTGATAATCTCCAAGAACTTAAGGGAGGAACAGGTTTAGTGTGTCATACTTTTACGCAGCTCCAAGATGGTCAAGGCCCCAAGTGTGTGTCTGCGTTACTACGGAAGGAAATGAAGTAAATGAAAGTTGTAGGAATTCTTCGTAGCTCAAGGGCCTGGGCCAGTTGTGGCGTCTGTTTCTTTTCTAAGCCGCTTATCTTTGGAACTCTTTACCTTCTAGTGTCTTTCTTAACACCTATACTATGCCTGACCCCTCCATAAGAGGCATATTTATCACTCTCTCGAAAGCTCTTTGATTTTTCCTTCATTTCTCTTTTAGTCCTTCTCTCTAGCTCTTTTTTCTGATGCTTATTCCAAGGCCTGGCCTCGGTGAATATCAGTGTCTACTGACGGAAGCCTTTGACATAAAAAAGAGAGAAGAGACTGAATGATAAGCATATATACGTATTGTATCTAAGAACATTAATGAACAATTTTTTTCCTCAATTCCCCCCCACACATTAACAAAGTGAGACGGAAGACTCCCTTTAATGACAGTAGAATTTATTGTCACCGTTAATGACCTGATAAAAGCCTAGCTTTAACTATGTCAAGGATTGAACGTACAACGTAAATCAGTGAAAGGTTCCGGTATATATATACTGTAGGATGTAGTCAGCCTAGTTTGGGTTGGTCGTAGAGTTGAATAAGTTGTATTTTCCTCAGTTTTGGTTCGTGCTACCTACTTATCGAGCAGAAGGGAGGATGAACAGCTGGGGTTGCCCGTGAGCCGACTTTTCAGTACGGGATTTCGAACCACAGGCCACATAGATTGTAGAGTTGCAGTACTAACCATTGCGCTACGGGTGTGAGGGGGGAGTGAGGGTCTAGTGTGTGTGTGTGTGTGTGTGTACAGAATTGCATTTCATGAGGGGAACTTCTGGGTCGTGTCCACACATCCAGACGACTGTCCACACCTTGAGACCAGCCAACGAAAAAGCTCGAGACAAACAGTTAAGTGAGGAGTTTGTTCTTTACATGTGACTGTTTATGTATCTGGTGTGTGGGTTTTGACACCGTGTCTGTGTGTGTGTGTGTGTGTGTGTGTGTGTGTGTGTGTGTGTGTGTGTGTGTGTGTGTGTGTGGACACTCTCAGTGTGTGGGTCAGTAATTAACTATTCTTACGAGGACGGAGGATGAGACTCGAGTCTGTGAAGGCTGGCACTCGAGGATGTGAAGGTTGGCACTCGAAATATACTTCAACAGATTCACTGTACAATTCCCCACTGTATCTTGTTCCCAGACGGCATCACTGCTGTACCCAGTGGGCAACATTATCCGTCACTAATTTGGGCTTTACAGATCGAAGTCCTTTTTTTGTAATGATGCTTCCGTCCTGCCTAGGGCAGTGACCTTCAGTAAACACCACAAAACCATTTTTCTATCACCCGTATCTCGAGGGACGAGTATGATCCTCATCTCTTCTTTCTCACCAAAATGTGGTCTGTTTCCTCCCTTGGTCAAAGTATGTCGACTCTTCTCTCCATTTTCATTTTACGCTGGAGTGGTTTTCCAAGACAGTACAGTGTTTTCTGGAACCAGTTCCCTGTATGGCAGAGTGTTTGGAAGAGAAAGGGTTATTCTGACCTTGGAGGTCACTGGGGCGGGGCTCTTCCAATCCTCCTGACCTCCTCTGGCAGCAAGTGGCACTCCTGGTCAACACAGGTCCTGATCAACATAGGTCAAGTTATCCAGGTGACCCCACCCAGGTGCTTGACCTCCATTTCAGGCAAGTCTCCCATTTTGACCCTATTTGAGGTGGCCACATCACACAAGGGAGTAATCATTAGGTTCCATCTCGGTGACTGACTCTAGACTCCATCTACGTGATTACATTCGAGTGACTCTATCTAGGTGACTCCATCCCGGCGACTGAGCCAGCTGACTCTACCATGATAACTGAATAAAGCGACTCCATCTAGTTGGTTCCATCTCGATGAACTACCGAAGTGAATTATTGAAGGCGACTCCATCTGGGTAGCGACAACCAGATGTCTCCATCTATTTAATTCCAACCGATTCCTATCTAGAATCTTCTCCAATCTCATTCTTGCCTCTAGACTGATCACAGACGATCATCAACTTCAGTTGCTCATACATTTCTGAAGCAGTTGGGAATCCAGTGGATGCTCCAGTACTTGACTATCTATCACTGGGAGACCTACGTATAGTGACGCAGGCAGACGGTGGTGGCGGAGTGTGGCGAAGGGTTAGGTGCGTACCATGATGGTTGGCGTTGAGGAACGAAGTTCCTCTAACATAATCAAGACCTGACGAGACCTCAAGCTCAGACCTCAGCCCACAGGGCCTGTTAGGAGACGTCTGTGGGGACTTGATGGCCTCGGGCCACTGGTCTGTTAAGGGCCATCTGTTAGGACTTTGACGACACCGTACTGGTCCGTTGAAAGGTGTCTGTAGGGAATGGAAGAAAACCCTCGTGGTTGCCAAGGTGACAGATGACTTCTCATTGTTTTCCTTCCTGAAAGATATGTAGATTTTCTGAGTAGAATTCCTTAGTCTGTCTGAATAATTGGCAACACCTCTAGTGAGAGATTATGTAGGATCAACCATTACATTAACGGTGAAAACTGGGCGAAAATAATGCTAGAACTGGACCCCCTTCCTCTGTTCCATGAATCACCCAACTCTTTGGTCCTCGTCTATTACTTCAGACACACGTCTCTACAGGTCAGTTATTGTCAGATTAGTAATCGTAGTCGTTTCTTTACTGGATACCAACGTTTCACTCCGGGTTACCAGGGACGCTGAGCTATTAGACATACCAGTCTACCAGTAATCTTAGATTCTTTCCTGGCGCTAAGCGTGCCCGGAGCGCCTGCGACATCTTCCCCTCACTATTGTTTCCGATATCTCGACGTCCGTTGCCTCATCTTCCCTCCCCCGCCAAAACGTCCCACAAATATTTGATTTCCACACCCTTCCTTATCCTCCAGTAACCAGAGACTGTGTCACAATCTGTGTCACAATCTGATTCCAAGATGCCTTCGTCACTTGTCTTGCTGTCTCTCGTTCACAGACCACCACCTCCTCTTACACAAAATCACGAAGTCTTTGGCAATATCCTGTGTCTGTCCTGTTGACATGCTCATTAAGAATATGAATATAAAAGAAAAAAAAAAAGGTTTATAGTTTTAGCAGTAGACAAAGGTACCGGTTTGTGGGTCGGCAAGGATTGTGTGGGTGTATACTCGGAGACATTTTGTGTCAAGTTTACGCGCACACACACATATATATATATACTTCAAGTCTTTTTTTTCTGGCCTCTTGTAAACTGTTTTCTTTCTCTTTCTGAAGCTCGGCTGAGAAGCGAGTGTGAGGACCAAGGACCAGGGGATACGAGACCAGCGTTGTTGCATCAGCGAGTGTCAACAGGCAGCACCATCTCAGGGCCGTCCGCACCGAAGATCCACACCAGTGAGACGCCATACCAAGAGACGAAAGGGTTTGCTCCACTTTGCGGACGAATCTTTGTTGGTTGAGCAAAGTTTGTCCGGCCGCACAAGCGCGACAGTGAAGGACAGGCAAGTGAGAAGTGCTTGAGACACGGGAATATCAGATGGTGTTCATCAGGGGGGTAAGAGATGGGGGGGTGAGGTGTTTAAGAGGAGGGGGGAGGAGGGTGATGAGGGGGGGGAGGTAATGAGAGACCTGGTTGTGTGTTGGGGTTGGACTATGTGGTGGGTGTAGGTACGTGGTTGGTGGGACTATGTGGTGGGTGTAGTTATGTGGTAGGTGGGACTATGTGGTGGGGAGAGGTGTGTGGTTGGTGAGACTGTGTGGTGGATGAGGGCTATGTAGGGAATGCAGGGGTGTGGTATGAGCTTGGGTGGGGTAATGTGGTAGTTGGGAATATGTGATGGTTGGGTTAATGTAGTGGTTGTGATATAGATGTGCTTGAGTGGGGTTATAAAGTAGGTGTCACTGTGTGGTGGTGGGGTTATACTCTAATGAAAAATTCAGAGCTAATTATGAAGGACGAAACTTAATAATTAGTATTTAATTAGTCATTAGATGAAGCTGATTTTTCTGGCTGAAAAAGATGACCTGATGTATGACAAATTATTACAGACACGAACACATCTTAAATTTCTATGTAATTAACACCGCCTTCAATATCTTTCTCCTCAAAGTACATGACTAAGAATATATTTCAAGAACTGCATAGTTGTGATGGTCTTAATGATTTGTAACCCTGGTGTAAGCCAGTGTGCCACCCCCTTCCGCTCTTAATTTGGTGAGTTTCCTTTGTGATCGATTTTGAAACTGTAGCTGGACAGGTGAAGCAGCATAATGCTGGTCCCTTAAAGGTGAAGGTGTTGATGATGATTGCGCAAATTGACGATATATCATATAGTTTATAAACCGGAAAGGTGAGGAAGAACGAGTAGGCACTCTCTCTCTCTCTCTCTCTCTCTCTCTCTCTCTCTCTCTCTCTCTCTCTCTCTCTCTCTCTCTCTCTCTCTCTCTCTCTCCTCTCTCTCTCTCTCTCTCTCAGACTTAGAGAAACTAATCCTTAGAAGAAGCGACCAAAACATTCCCGTTTTCTCGACTTCGTACCCGGTCACTCCACCGCCACACAACACACCCGGATCGGCCTTGATCTGCCACAACCATTATTCCAGCATGTTTGCTCGTCGCGACGGACATAAATACAGCATCTAGCACCCTTCCTGAACACGTCGACGTACAAACGCTACCTGACACCACTCTCCACCAAATAGGAAAGAAAAAATAGAAAAGAGGTTAACCAGTTTAACAGCTGGCCACATAGGCAAAGTCACTCTCGAAGGATTTTGACCTCTTAAATCCTTAAGCTGTAGCTACAGTGACGTTGCCAAAGGAGCATGGCTTGTCCCTTCACCTTCCTCGCACTTTACTTGCACGATCCGCCCTTACCCTTGGCGAACTATGGTGTCAGTGTCTCCTTATGTGCAGATAACCATAACAGATCCCTGACACCACACAGACAACTGTACCACCACTACCAAAGAAATTCAAAGTCATCCTCTCGACCCTTGACACATGATTCTAAAGTCTATCCCCCAATAACCCAGAATGATCAAACTTTCCTACGAGAAAAACGCCAGACTTGTTCGTTATCAAATGCAATCCACACATGGCGTTCATTCCTCACATCACACATATCAACGCAAAGGCCATAGACAAACTAAACGCTCTTAAACTCTTACTGGCACCAACTCCAAGCAAGAAAAAAAGATGCCTTCGTTATCTTCTACAAACACCTGATATACTCCACCTGCCAGGTCATCCACCTTTTTCAAACGAAATCATAACAAAACTGCAAACCACATAACACAGAGGTCTACACAATTTCCAGACGCTTAGAAATCGCAAACATCCAACGTCTATATCATGAAAAAAAAACCCCACTTATTCCAGTACAAACCCATCTCGACATGATAAACACCCAATTCTTTGCAATAGCACTACTCCCGTTCCACCTAAATTACTTAATAACCATCAACTAACCAGCAGCTGAAAGAACAAGTCTGTTCCTGCCTTTCACTTCAACACGACACACTCGCAGAACAAACCCCCCCCAACCACCACCCCCAACAAAAACATAATCCAAACATGTTTACACTCTAATCAATCATCAAGCACTGGACTACCTCCACCAACTCGGTCCTGAGCTCCACTCCACTACACACAACACACCATCAGAAACTATAGTCCCCAGACATGAACGAGTTACACTTTCGCTTCTGTATGCTAGACATCACCCATCATCCCTCCAACATTCTAACTATTTCTCCCACATATCACAAGATCGTAAAAGACTGAAAGCTTGCCAATATAACACCTATATTCAGAAACAGGTGTTAGTCCTTTTCGGGAAATCATTGCGCGGATAGCTGATCGTCCAAAGCTGAGAACTTATAAAAATCCATCATTAGAACTAAACTGTATATCGTACAGATGATCACCACTCGATAAATAATTCTCCGCATGTTTATTCTACGAAATCATTCATGACTGACAAACCTGCTTGATTTCTTTTATGATAATGAACACGCATGGCGAAAGTAAACAGTTGGTTATCTCTTTATATTTTCGGACAGTATGAAAGTCCCGCATTACAGACCAGAAGCAAATCATGTGTCACACATGGTATACAGTGGGCTGTGCTTCGGTACTTGGTCGTTGGTTGATTGGTCGTAAACAGAGTTGTAGTTGACGTAATGTCTAGGACTTACTAACATAAAAAATGATGGGCCGCTAAAGCTGATATTAGTCTGGCGACTGGTTCACTTTCTCATAAATATTAATGATATTAATATTCATGTGTTGTAAGATGCAATCCGCCGACAGTTCTAAGCTGGGTAATAGTTAGCTGGGTAATAGTACTAAGCTGGGTAATAGAACTACAACAGCAATTAAGCATTTACAGCTTAAAATTGAAGTAGGCAAACTCAATGGGTTACGCTAACAGGTGGTAGATGAAATTTAAAACCGGTCATTGCTACGTTTTACATATCGCTGCTTAAAAACGAGAATCAAAGTTATGTAATATGAATACTGTTGAGCTAACGATGGTAGATGAGAATAAAGACTTCGTACTAATATTTTCTGATGATGTAAAGCTACATAAAGAGCAGATACAAGGTAATAACAAATATGGCGAACAAAACAAAGTGTATGAGAGCTGACCAGATGACTTAACTTCTTCCTCTTTTTTTTGTCTTTGGGAAAGATGAGGTTATGAAATGATTGGATGCAGGTATTCAGCATCATCAAGAAGCATGATAATATCGATTTATGCAGTTAATTCAACATTGATTTCACTCGAGCTAATGGTACAAACTCGTGGGTAAACGTTTTACATAGACTGAGTTAAAGCAATTTTTCTTGAACAAGACTTGTTAACATATGGAATGATCTACCAATTAGAGTAGTCCAAAGCAGCATCAAAAATACGTTTAAAATCAAACTAAACAAATATTTCCTTTGAAGGCCACGACTGGCATTATGAATAAAGTTTAAAGGTATTTCTTCCTAAGTCATCTATTTGCTTTTTTACTCTTAGCTTGCTAATCTCTGTATTTACAATGATTTCTTCCACTGTCACAAACAGCCTCGAAATGAGCCGATGGTCTGTTGTTTACATATCTTTGTGTGTGTCCATGATGCAACTTAAACACCAACTCCTCAACTGCCTTGCAGTCACTCAACGAAGACTTAACATATTTCATCACCACACTTCCTGGTCTGGGGTCCCGTCATGTGTACAGTAAATACTGATTATGTATTTCCTACAGACGATCATACAGGTGTTCTGTGAGGGTAATGACGAGAAGTCGAACTTAAATCGAAGAATCCTGGTGATCAGATGCGTTCCCGGTTGTTCATCCATCCATTTTAACGATAAGACAAAGTTATTCTGTGGTTCTCTGTCACACACATTAACGATATTCCCCAGGCGTACCTTGAGCCAGTCTTCTGTATTAATGGTCAAAGACACTCGTCGAGAAAAGTAAATTTAAAGTCATAAAAGTCTACTCCAAAGGCAGTATTTAGAACCCAACCTATTTCTCATAAGTAAAGTCTGTAGGAGTTTTTGTACCCACGGGGCCCTTGAAGTCGGCTGAGAATTTCGCAGTATTTACAGTAAGTCTTCGTACATCTTCGACAGGGGAGAATGAACTGTCTGACGAAGATGTAAATGAAACAGCTGAGAGTTATTTATGGCGTCCCCGTGCCAGACGTGCAGGAGGAGGGAGGCAATTCTACACATCATCTTGTGAGTCAGCCACTAAGGTAATTAAGGTATATTAACGTCTTGTATGCGAAACATTAACTGACAATCATTATCATTTGGAATTGCATGGCTGAGAATGGGGTTATGGAACGATGGCTTTTGTTGATGAGATGAAGTATTTAAAACTAGACATATTACAATATTTTCTTTTTTGATTCATCAGATATCTTTTCCTCAGCAACGATATTTTATAATATTCGGGAGAAAGCTGCAGGTTTAACAGAAGACTGATTTTAACTTTATTCTATATAACTAACTGGCTAAACTATATAAATTAACATAAGAGTACAAATACGTGTTTGAGAGCAAAATGTGAATTATCCAGTCCTTTTAAGATATAATATAGATTTCTATCAACTAATATGTAGAACATGAAATGCAATTAGAACTTAGCACTAAGAGTTGCCAAAGATATCATCATATCTTTTCAAATAACTCTGAAAACGAGTTTTGAATTATGTTGCAGGACTGTATCGCTTCGACGATCGCGACGTAAAAGTCCAAGATTTCTGCATTAACATTTGTGCTGGATCACATTGATACAATCTGAGGAAAGAGCCTTCTGATCGATTTTCCCCCAACCCACCACTTCCTCTCAAATACAGAAAGGAGTCTTAGGGCAGGTGAGTAAGGCATGATATATATAATGTGTGTGTGTGTGTGTATGTGTGTGTGTGCGTGTGTGTGTGTTTGATGATAGAGTGGCAGATATAGGGTGTTTTGGTCGAGGTGGTATGCGAAGTGAGAGGGTCTGGGAGAATGATTTGGTAAACAGTGAAGAGGTAGCAAAAGCTTTGCGGAAGATGAAAGCCACAAGGCGGCGGGTTTAGATGGTATTGCTGTGGAGTTTATTAAAAAGGGGGTGACTGTATTGTTGACTGGTTGGTGAGGATATTCATTGTAAGTATGGTTCATGGTGAAGTGCCTGAAGTTTGGCAGAATGCATGCATAGTGCCATTGTACAAAGGCAGAGAGGATAAAGGTTAGTGTTCAAATTACAGAGGTATAAGTTTGTTGAGTATTCCTGGGAAATTATATGGGAAGGTATTGATTGAGAGGGTGAAGGCATGTACAGAGCATCAGACTGGGGAAGAGCAGTGTGGTTTCAGAAGTGGTAGAGGATGTGTGGATCAGATGTTTGCTTTGAAGAATGTATGTGAGAAATACTTAGAAAAACTGATAGATTTGTATGTAGCATTTATGGATCTGGAGAAAGCATATGATAGAATTGATAGAGATACTCTGTGGAAAGTATTTAGAGTATATGGTGTGGGAGGTAAGTTGCTAGAAGCAGTGAAAAGTTTTTATCAAGGATGTAAGGCATGTGTACGAGTAGGAACAGAGGAAAGTGATTGGTTCCCAGAAAATGTCTGTTTGCGGCAAGGATGCGTGATGTCTCCATGGTTGTTTAATTTGTTTATAGATGGGGTTGTTAGGGAGGCGAATGCAAGAGTTTTGGAGAGAGGGGCAAGTATGCAGTCTCTTGTAGATGAGAGGGCTTGGGAAGCGAGTCAGTTGTTGTTCGCTGATGATACAGCGCTGATGGCTGATTCGGGAGAGAAACTGCAGAAGCTGGTGACTGAGTTTGGTAAAGTGTGTGAAAGAAGAAAGCTGAGAGTAAGTGTGAATTAGAGCAAGGTTATTAGGTTCAGTAGGGTTGAGGGACAAGTAAATTGGAAAGTGAGTTTGAATGGAAAAAAACTGGAGGAAGTGAAGTGTTTTAGATATCTGGGAGTAGATTTGGCAGCGGATGGAGTCATGGAAGCAGAAGTGAGTCACAGGGTGGGGGAGGGGGCGAAGGTTCTGGTAGCGTTGAAGGATGTGTGGAAGGCGAGAACGTTATCTCGAAGAGCAAAAATGGGTATGTTTGAAGGAATAGGGGTTCCAACAATGTTATATGGTTGTGAGGCATAGGCCATAGATCGAGTAAGCAATGAAAGGGTAAGAGAGATGTGTGGTAATAAAAAGAATGTGGTTGAGAGAGCAGAAGAGGGTGTTTTGAAATGGTTTGGTCACATGGAGAGAATGAGTGAAGAAAGATTGACAAAGAGGATATATGTTTCAGAGGTGGAGGGAACGAGGAGAAGTGGGAGACTAAATTGGAGGTGGAAAGATGGAGTGAAAAAGATTTTGAGCGATCGGGGCCTGAACATGCAGAAGGGTGAAAGGTGCGCAAGGAATAGGGTGAATTGGAACGATGTGGTATACCGAGGTCGACGTGCTGTCAGTGGATTGAACCAGGGTATGTGAAGCGCCTGGGGTAAACCATGGAAAGTTTTGTGGGGCCTGGATGTGGAAAAGGAGCTGTGGTTTCGGTGCATTGCACATGACAGCTAGGGACTGAGTGTAAACGAATGTGGCCTTTTGACCTTACCTAGCGCTACCTTGCGAGGGGAGGGGGGGGATGCCACTATCATATGTGGCGGAGTGGCGACGGGAATTCATAAAGGCAGAAAGTATGAAACATGTGCATGTGTGTGTGTGTGTATATATATATATATATATATATATATATATATATATATATATATATATATATATATATATATATATATATATATATATATATATATGTCTGTGTATGTATATATATGTATACGTTAAAATGTATAGGCATGTATATGTGCGTATGTGGACGTGTATGCCCTAGGAGCAGAAACCACAGGTCATGAAGTGTGATGTGTGTTCGTCTTTTGTGGGTTGAGGTGGACTGGTAAGTGGGGGAGTAAGTGTCCGTTTTCGTTATATTGTGGGTATGGGGGGTCTTATGTGGTGAATCGATGTTCGTAATGATGGAGAGACACGTTGTGCTCAGAGCATAGACGACAAAGGCCATCTCGTTCATATCTGGTGTTGGAAGGTACACACGTAAGCAAACGCCACTTTAACTCGTCTTTATTCCTCCCCAGAACATTGTAAATCTAGTACATATCTTCATATATAGTGATAATGCATACAGTATACATTCAAATATTGTCAAGATATAATATTCTTGCCTGCATTACGGTAAATATTGCAGAAAAGAATTATCACCGACTCCCGTTAAATTCCCTGAACCGTAAGCTGGAGCTGAATAACGCGAGATCTGTTTATGTTCCTCTTTACCACTGGCTCCGGCAGATGGCAACACGTAATACAAAATTCAAAGAAAATTGTAGTTCATGGTAATTGAGGGTAAACCTTTTTAAATGGACACCGGGCGCTGCTGACGGTCGCACTCTTAGAGACTCACTTGAACCATCCCACTCGAAGGTTCATTCTTCGTCTGTCGTATTCTATATAATATGAGGATTACAAGCCAATTTGTCTTACTGTAGTTTGTGTTTTAATTATCTTAGTGGCTGTGAGAGCTGGTTGGTTCAGGTGAAATGTTATCTTTATAGGTTAGAGGAAAGTTCTTATGGTATATCCCAAGTGTCTAGTGTTAGAGGACAAAAGGCAGTGTATGGCGAAGTTTGGGCAGTGGGTCTGAAGTTTGATTAGCTGTTTGCTTTGGTTGAATATACTTTACATATACATTACACATATGTAATTGTCCGGAGATGATTCATTCCGACAAATTATTTTCACTGGTGTGATTAAGGTACAGGACGCACATTTGGCTGGGTATGTAAAGTGACAACAATTTCGCTGATAAATGCGACACACATTTCAGAACTATAGAGCAATGCCAATTTCAACAATGGAGAGCAGAACAAATTTCATGTATATCAAACTTGGAATTCCGTGACGGGACACACAGGGGTTGGCCTTCACTTTCCCAAATACAATAAAAGGATGAAGGTTGATGTACGTGTGCGAGGAAGGTATGACTTTGTTCTTGAATTTCCAATTTAATTGATGTCTGAAAAAAATCGAATATTGAGAGAGGAGGAATGGAGTCGCGCTATTTAAAGTTTCGAGTGTGAATTGCGTGATTCCTTGATTATGTTTTCGGCAATATTCATTAATTTCTGGTTAATGGAACTGTTATGACAGTTCATTATGTAACGTCTTTGAAGATGTTTTGCATTAAATTTCATTGTCTGCTGTTGTGGGAATATCGACACGTCGTAAATGTTTTACCTCTTATTTTACTGGTGTCCTCAACATAGAAAAAAAAAAAAAAAAAAACATAGCTAGTCTTGGGCAAGTTATATATCCATTTTTTCCCCCACCTCTCCTGCATCGTAAACCTAAAGCCGCATGACGACTTCGTGTTAAGGTAAATTGCATGTCATATTAACTTTCTTTTTCAAGCACGTCAAGACCAGACTGGCGATCCATACCCTCCTTTCCAGAGTCACTGTCACCAGGCACTCGGGCTATCGTACATCTACTGAAAGTCTTGCTAGATGGCTAGGCTTCCTCTTCCGTGATCATGGGAAAGTTTATCATGATGGAACTCTCCCGCAAAGTTCAAAATGTATTTATTTGTAAAAGATCTTTGTCTCGCACCGGTTTGGGGGAAGGAGTTCTTGCCCCCTTACAACGAGCAGCTGAGCAATACTTAGGTAATGTGTTGAGCAAATTGAGGAATACAAGATGACTGGTGGATCTTAGAGAGAAGTTATAGGAAGACTTGTTCTCCCTGTTCCATCTGCCCTTGTATACAATATATCTGGAAATATTGTTCAGTGATTATCTATATATTTCTCAAGTAATATTTTCACCTTTACCCTTTCAGAAATGGGGTTTTAATTGATCGGTTTTTAACGTTATCATGTAATACATACCGTATATCTAAATCTCATATATATATATATATATATATATATATATATATATATATATATATATATATATATATATATATGAACGACTGCAGTTTGTAATAAGTGGCTTGGTTGAGCAAGGTTGACGCCTTACGAATTGACAGTCAGGTGTCGAGAGCAAAAACTTAATATATATTTGTAGCTGTCTTTATTATGACCTAGAATTTGCCAAGGACGGGGAGGGAGGGGTGAGGGTTAGGGGAAATAAATGATTTTCCTCAAAACTATGAGGGAAAATGTAAACAATCACATCCTGAACCCTAAAGTCATGATCCTGACGACATTGATGCACGTTTATCTAGGTCGAAGGATGCTCAGCTTGTGTCGAAACTTGACCGTTTGAGATTATCTTCAGTGACGTGAAAGTAGGTGAGGTTAGGTTGGTTAACCTTAGGTTAGGTTAGGTTGGTTAACCTTAGGTTAGTTGGTTAACCTTAGATTAGGTTAGGTTAGTTAACCTTAGGTTAGTTGGTTAACCTTAGATTAGGTTAGGTTAGTTAACCTTCGGTTAGTTGGTTAACCTTATATTAGGTTAGGTTAGTTAACCTTCGATTAGTTGGTTAACCTTAGATTAAGTTTAGATCAGGTTCATGGATGCAACAGATGAAATAGAAACTCAAAAATATAATGAAGATTAGGCTACTTTCTCCCACGATATTGATAAAAAAGAGTCGCCTTGAAATAAGCTACACATTGGAAAAATATCTAAAAGTCTCTTGTTTCGTCTTCACCTAGGCTGCTGCTGCTGCACCTTAAACGAGTCATGTAGAGGCCGCTGCAGGGAACAAAAACTGATTCGACCGCAGAGGGAGAACTTTTTCATGGCTGGTGAGGTTGTCCCTCTGTGGGAAGACCTTCTTTCCACCTGACGAGTACGTGTGCCGGGTCAGAGGTCGATTTCTCCTGCCAACCATCGACACTCGCCAGAATGTGTGAGTTTTCTTTATCAGTAATGTTTAGAGTCGCTCTGTATGATGACATGGCATCATAATAATCGTTAGGAATTTATTCTCCTGCCATTCTGGAGTTGAAATGACATTCAAGTCTCTCTTTCCTTTTATCTATGTGTGATGTTTGCTGAATTATGCATCGATCATATTTGATTCTCCTCACGTCTTTGTATTTCTTAATCATCGGTTAAATCTTATATTTTTCTCATCTTTAGCCTGCCATTTCTTCTTCTTCTTCGTGTTGCTCGTGTGCATCTCAGTGCATTATTTCCCCCATTCCAGCAATATACACATCACAAAGAACTGCCATTCTCCATTTTTCTGTTTTACTTCTTATCTGTTGGTATCTTTATTGATTTACTGTCTGCTGAAATCTCATGTTCTGACCTTCTGTCTGCCTTTGTTTTCTCTATCTTTGTATTTCCCTTCATCTCTCTCTCTCTCTCTCTCTCTCTCTCTCTCTCTCTGACCATTCTCTGTCTTTGCAATCTCTTTCTATCTCATATCTTTCCCTTCATCTCCTCTTTCGTTTCCTGTTTGACTCACTCACACTCTCTCTTGACCACTCGCCCCAACTGGCTGCAAGATTCACTGAGCGACACTATCTTCGAATAGACTTTCACGTTTAACCAACCAAAATCTACGCTTCAAATTACTGTCGTGACACAGAGACTTGGAGAAATGGTTTATAGAACGAGCTCCATCTCGCCAAGACGATGATGGCCCCATACCTGGAGCGCCAGTGGAGTGGTGAGGTTTGAAACGTTGTAAATACAGCCTTTATAAAGCCATGAACGTCTCTCTCTCTCTCTCTCTCTCTCTCTGTAGCTCGCTACGAAATAGGTTTGTTAGGACGTGTTTGAACTTCATTAATCTTCGTAATTCTCGTTTAAATGACATATAAAATAGGATGTGAGAAGGTTTGGTGCTTTCTTGTGGACAACTTTGTCATCAAAGCGGCGAGAGTATTACTGAGAGAGGATTAAGCATAAGAAATAATGCCTTCACCCCGGTGGGAGGGCTCAGGTCTTAGCGAAAAGTGTCGTCTCAAACGGATTTTCTCCTTGTTTGTGCTTGTGTGTACGTGTGTGCATGTTTCTGTACGTATCTATATTTCCATATGGGGGGGGGGATGCCATTTCATGTGTGGCAGGGTGGCGATGGGAATGGAGGAAGGCAGCAAGTATGGATATGTACATGTGTATATATGTATATGTATGCATACGTTGAAATGTAAAGGTGTGTATATGTACATGAGTGGGGGTTTATGTATATACATGTGTATGTGGGTGGGTTGGGCCATTCTTTCGTTTGTTTCCTTGCGCTACCTCGCAAACGCGGGAGACAGCGACTAAGTATAATAGAAAATATATACATATATATATATATATATATATATATATATATATATATATATATATATATATATTTTTTTTTTTTTTCTTTGCTTTGTCGCTGTCTCCCGCGTTTGCGAGGTAGCGCAAGGAAACAGACGAAAGAAATGGCCCAACCCACCCCCATACACATGTATATACATACACGTCCACACACGCAAATATACATACCTATACATCTCAATGTACACATATATATACACACACAGACATATACATATATACACATGTACATAATTCATACTGTCTGCCTTTATTTATTCCCATCGCCACCTCGCCACACATGGAATAACATCTCCCTCCCCCCTCATGTGTGCGAGGTAGCGCTAAGAAAAGACAACAAAGGCCCCATTCGTTCACACTCAGTCTCTAACTGTTATGTAATAATGCCCGAAACCACAGCTCCCTCTCCACATCCAGGCCCCACAGAACTTTCCATGGTTTACCCCAGACGCTTCACATGCCCTGATTCAATCCATTGACAGCACGTCGACCCCGGTATACCACATCGATCCAATTCACTCTAGTCCTTGCCCGCCTTTCACCCTCCTGCATGTTCAGGCCCCGATCACTCAAAATCTTTTTCACTCCATCTTTCCACCTCCAATTTGGTCTCCCACTTCTCGTTCCCTCCACCTCCGACACATATATCCTCTTGGTCAATCTTTCCTCACTCATTCTCTCCATGTGCCCAAACCATTTCAAAACACCCTCTTCTGCTCTCTCAACCACACTCTTTTTATTTCCACACCTCTCTCTTACCCTTATATTACTTACTCGATCAAACCACCTCACACCACATATTGTCCTCAAACATCTCATTTCCAGCACATCCACCCTCCTGCGCACAATCTATCCATAGCCCACGCCTTGCAACCATATAACATTGTTGGAACCACTATTCCTTCAAACATAGCCATTTTTGCTTTCGGAGATAATGTTCTCGACTTCCAAACATTCTTCAAGGCTCCCAGGATTTTCACCCCCTCCCCCACCCTATGATTCACTTCCGCTTCCATGGTTCCATCCGTTGCCTGATCCACTCCCTGATATCTAAAACACTTTACTTCCTCCAGGTGGTGTGCAGAGTGAGAGGGTTAGGGAAAATGATTTGGTAAACACAGAAGAGGTAGTAAAAGCTTTGCGGAAGATGAAAGCCGGCAAGGCAGTAGGTTTGGATGGTATTGCAGTGGAATTTATTAAAAAAGCGGGTGACTGTATTGTTGACTGGTTGGTAAGGTTATTTAATGTACGTATGATTCATGGTGAGGTGCCTGAGGATTGGCGGAATGCTTGCATAGTGCCATTGTATAAAGGCAAAGGGGATAAGAGTGAGTGCTCAAATTACAGAGGTATAAGTTTGTTGAGTATTCCTGGTAAATTATATGGGAGGGTATTGATTGAGAGGGTGAAGGCATGTACAGAGCATCAGATTGGGGAAGAGCAGTGTGGTTTCAGAAGTGGTAGAGGATGTGTGGATCAGGTGTTTGCTTTGAAAAATGTATGTGAGAAATACTTAGAAAAGCAAATGGATTTGTATGTAGCATTTATGGATCTGGAGAAGGCATATGATAGAGTTGATAGAGATGCTCTGTGGAAGGTATTAAGAATATATGGTGTGGGAGGCAAGTTGTTAGAAGCAGTGAAAAGTTTTTATCGAGGATGTAAGGCATGTGTACGCGTAGGAAGAGAGGAAAGTGATTGGTTCTCAGTGAATGTAGGTTTGCGGCAGGGGTGTGTGATGTCTCCATGGTTGTTTAATTTGTTTATGGATGGGGTTGTTAGGGAGGTGAATGCAAGAGTTTTGGAAAGAGGGGCAAGTATGAAGTCTGTTGGGGATGAGAGAGCTTGGGAAGTGTCAGTTGTTGTTCGCTGATGATACAGCGCTGGTGGCTGATTCATGTGAGAAACTGCAGAAGCTGGTGACTGAGTTTGGTAAAGTGTGTGAAAGAAGAAAGTTAAGAGTAAATGTGAATAAGAGCAAGGTTATTAGGTACAGTAGGGTTGAGGGTCAAGTCAATTGGGAGGTGAGTTTGAATGGAGAAAAACTGGAGGAAGTGAAGTGTTTTAGATATCTGGGAGTGGATCTGGCAGCGGATGGAACCATGGAAGCGGAAGTGGATCATAGGGTGGGGGAGGGGGCGAAAATTCTGGGAGCCTTGAAGAATGTGTGGAAGTCGAGAACATTATCTCGGAAAGCAAAAATGGGTATGTTTGAAGGAATAGTGGTTCCAACAATGTTGTATGGTTGCGAGACGTGGGCTATGGATAGAGTTGTGCGCAGGAGGATGGATGTGCTGGAAATGAGATGTTTGAGGACAATGTGTGGTGTGAGGTGGTTTGATCGAGTAAGTAACGTAAGGGTAAGAGAGATGTGTGGAAATAAAAAGAGCGTGGTTGAGAGAGCAGAAGAGGGTGTTTTGAAATGGTTTGGGCACATGGAGAGAATGAGTGAGGAAAGATTGACCAAGAGGATATATGTGTCGGAGGTGGAGGGAACGAGGAGAAGAGGGAGACCAAATTGGAGGTGGAAAGATGGAGTGAAAAAGATTTTGTGTGATCGGGGCCTGAACATGCAGGAGGGTGAAAGGAGGGCAAGTAATAGAGTGAATTGGAGCGATGTGGTATACCGGGGTTGACGTGCTGTCAGTGGATTGAATCGGGGCATGTGAAGCGTCTGGGGTAAACCATGGAAAGCTGTGTAGGTATGTATATTTGCGTGTGTGGACGTATGTATATACATGTGTATGGGGGTGGGTTGGGCCATTTCTTTCGTCTGTTTCCTTGCGCTACCTCGCAAACGCGGGAGACAGCGGCAAAAAAAAAAAAAAAAAAAAAAAAAAAGTTGAGTATTCCTGGTAAATTATATGGGAGGGTATTGATTGAGAGGGTGAAGGCATGTATAGAGCATCAGATTGAGGAAGAGCAGTGTGGTTTCAGAATTGGTAGAGGATGTGTGGATCAGGTGTTTGCTTTGAAGAATGTATGTGAGAAATACTTAGAAAAGCAAATGGATTTGTATGTAGCATTTATGGATCTGGAGAAGGCATATGATAGAGTTGATAGAGATGCTCTGTGGAAGGTACTAAGAATATATGGTGTGGGAGGCAAGTTGTTAGAAGCAGTGAAAAGTTTTTATCGAGGATGTAAGGCATGTGTCCGTGTAGGAAGAGAGGAAAGTGATTGGTTCTCAGTGAATGTAGGTTTGTGGCAGGGGTGTGTGATGTCTCCATGGTTGTTTAATTTGTTTATGGATGGGGTTATTAGGGAGGTGAATGCAAGAATTTTGGAAAGAGGGGCAAGTATGCAGTCTGTTAGGGATGAGAGAGCTTGGGAAGTGAGTCAGTTGTTGTTCGCTAATGATACAGCGCTGTTGGCTGATTCATGTGAGAAACTGCAGAAGCTGGTGACTGAGTTTGGTAAAGTGTGTGAAAGAAGAAAGTTAAGAGTAAATGTGAATGAGAGCAAGGTTATTAGGTACAGTAGGGTTGAGGGTCAAGTCAACTGGGAGGTAAGTTTGAATGGAGAAAAACTGGAGGAAGTAAAGTGTTTTAGATATCTGGGAGTGGATCTGGCAGCGGATGGATCCATGGAAGCGGAAGTGAATCATAGGGTGGGGGAGGGGGTGAAAATCCTGGGAGCCTTGAAGAATGTGTGGAAGTCGAGAACATTATCTCGGAAAGCAAAAATGGGTATGTTTGAAGGAGTAGTGGTTCCAACAATGTTGTATGGTTGTGAGGAGTGGGCTATGGATAGAGTTGTGCGCAGGAGGGTGGATGTGCTGGAAATGAGATGTTTGAGGACAATATGTGGTGTGAGGTGGTTTGATCGAGTAAGTAATGTAAGGGTAAGAGAGATGTGTGGAAATAAAAAGAGCGTGGTTAAGAGAGCAGAAGAGGGTGTTTTGAAATGGTTTGGGCACATGGAGAGAATGAGTGAGGAAAGATTGACCAAGAGGATATATGTGTCGGAGGTGGAGGGAACGAGAAGTGGGAGACCAAATTGGAGGTGGAAAGATGGAGTGAAAAAGATTTTGAGTGATCACGACCTGAACATGCAGGAGGGTGAAAGGCGGGCAAGGAATAGAGTAAATTGGATCAATGTGGTATACCGGGGTTGACGTGCTGTCAATGGATTGAATCAGGGCATGTGAAGCGTCTGGGGTAAACCATGGAAAGTTCTGTGGGACCTGGATGTGGAAAGGGAGCTGTGGTTTCGGGCATTATTGCATGACAGCTAGAGACTGAGTGTGAACGAATGGGGCCTTTGTTGTCTTTTCCTAGCGCTACCTCGCACACACGAGGGGGGAGGGAGATGTTATTCCATGTGTGGCGAGGTGGCGATGAGAATGAATAAAGGCAGACAGTGTGAATTGTGTGCATGTGTATATATGTATGTGTCTGTGTGTGTATATATATGTGTACATTGAAATGTATGGATATGCATATTTGCGTGTGTGGACGTGTATGTGTATACATGTGTATGGGGGTGGGTTGAGCCATTTCTTTCGTCTGTTTCCTTGTGCTATCTTGCAAACCCGGGAGACAGCGACAAAGCAAAATAAATAAAATAAATATATATTATATATATGAGAAAGGAGTTTATGAAAAGAATATACCTTAAGGAATCTGACTCCACAATTGATTATCTAATTAATGTCTACTTGCGAACTGAGTTGTGATCTTAGAAGTCATGAAAAAACATCTAAGACAAATATCATTGTTCCAGATCTTAATCACCCCAAACCTAATGATCGAAAATCAACAATGGGAGAAGGTTACCAGTGCTTAAAAGGTCGCAAAATAGCAAGTCATCAATGGCCTGTCATCATTGGTTGAAGGTCACCAGGTGTTGGTCATCAGCGGTAGGTCATAACTGTCGTTCATCAACGGTCAAATGTCAGTAATGGTTGAAGGTCATCAGTGGTCAGAGGTCACAATGGTCGAATGTCTCTAATGGTCAAAAGTCACCAATGGTCGAAGTTATCATAGGCCAAAGGTCACTGATGGTAGATGGGTCATCAGTGATCATATGTTACTACTGGCCAAAAGGAACTTATGGTTGGTCTTCATTACTTACCCCACGGATGGCTTCATGCATGTCTTTGGCATAAGCTGGTACTCACTTTGCCACTGTCACATAACTACTATGTGATCGTGTCAAGAGGTCGAACCACTGTACTATTTGTTTCTTTATACAAGTCCTCTTAACTTTGGAATTCTTTAATATTTCGTGGACTCAACAACAGTAACCATCCCATGTTTACAAGATAAGCTTTCTGCCTTCTTTAAAACTTTTAGGCCATTATTTTCCTTTTTTTGCCACTTATTTCATTCAAGGTGTGGCATCAGTGAATTTTTGATAGTTGTAGTGTAGGCATGATAATCCCATGCTGTACATTACTGGTTAGTATATTCTACTTTTCCTATGCTGTGCTTTATTCATAATGAGCTCCAGCTATAAGTGCACTTTATTCTGCTTAATGGCAGTTTATACCTTTCTAATTTAACCATACTCTTCTTTTTTCAGAAATTCTGAATTAGGTTGGGCAAGTTAGAGACAAACTTATTCCAAGATTTGTATTTCCATGGTAGTAAAATAGTTACATTATGTAACAGTGATTCAAGGAATCACGCATGGTAAAATATGCATTGCCTATTTTGCATTAGCCCTAAATTAAAGGAGGCCAAATGCATTAAGAGGTAACAAAAGACAAGCATTAGCATCTAACATAAATGAAAATCAGGACAAAAAATGGAACAGAGGTTATTTTGTACTTAATGCAAGTTGAACAATCAACAAGTCATAACCAGGATAAATTACTGTAATACATGTTTATGTAAACACAATATTTGCTAAATTCACACAATCATGGCAGAGGGATCCTCACATTATACAAAGCCATATAATCATTCTACCTATAGTGAAAAAGCATTATTACTCTGAATCTGAAATGAAAGAAAGTGGAGGTTTCACAAGAATGGCACTGAATGCACTACCACCCTCAATCTGCCTAATCTTATAATAATCTAATTTGAGTATAAAAATGGGGCAGGGCTTAAAAGTAGCACATGTCCATTCCCTAACGATTGGTACATTAATTTACAGCATCAACATAAACTGTGCACACTACATTCACTGGAGTAATAACAGCTTCACCTACTGTTAAGAAGTTACATTACTAAATTAATTACTGTCAGAATACTGTATCAAACATTGGCCCACATCAATGTGTCTATTTCAACAACCAATTGAGAACATTATCCTGTGCAACAATCATTCTAAACAAGTGCTTAAAGAAATGCATTGTTCTATCTTAGTGATCATTAAGTAAACCTCTTTCAAAGTATAAAACAAATGTTCACTATTTGTAGAGTTTTGTTCAGAATTTATGAAACTTTACGCTGTTCTACATATACTTTGCAGTAAGATGGCAATGAACGATTTTAATCAAATCGATCCAAATTTTTCCACATTTCCTCATATATAATGCATCATCAAAAATTCAGCAAGGAATGTGGAATGGAGACAGAAAAAATTACAAAACAGAGTAAAGAGTGAGTGCAAGTAGGAAGGGAGGACGAAGAAAGGTTCCAGGTGAAAGTGGGACTGCAGGAGGGGTATGAGATGTTGCCAAAGCTGTTTAATGTTTATGGACTGGGAGGTGAATTTAGGGTCTTGGAGAGATGGGTAAGTTTACAGTCTGTTAGGGGTAGGGGGGCCTAGGTGAATCAGATGCTGTTTACTGATGACTTGGTTCTGGTAGCAGATTTGAGGGAGAAACTGCAGGTGGTGGTGTCTGAATTGGGAAGTGTGTATGATAGTTTGAATAAAAGTAAGGCTATTAGCAGCAGAGAGAGACAAGTTGATTAGAGTGTGAGTTTGAATGGAGAGAAAAAGGTTGATTAGAGTGTGAGTATGAATGGAAAGAACCTGAATAAAGTAAAGCATTTTACATACCCAGGGGTGGGAGTGGCAGCAGTTCCAGGTGAAAGTGGGACTGCAGGAGGGGTATGAGATGTTGCCAAAGCTGTTTAATGTTTATGGACTGGGAGGTGAATTTAGGGTCTTGGAGAGATGGGCAAGTTTACAGTCTGTTAGGGGGGCCTAGAAGGTGAATCGGATGCTGTTTACTGATGACTTGGTTCTGGTAGCAGATTTGAGTGAGAAACTGCAGGCGGTGGTGTCTGAATTGGGAAGTGAGTATGATAGTTTGAATAAAAGTAAGGCTATTAGCAGCAGAGAGAGACAAGTTGATTAGAGTGTGAGTTTGAATGGAGAGAGAAAGATTGATTAGAGTGTGAGTATGAATGGAAAGAACCTGAATGAAGTAAAGCATTTTACATACCCAGGGGTGGGAGTGGCAGCAGATATAATTATGACAGATAAAGTAAGCCATAGGATGGGTGAGACAGCTTAGGTGCAATAAAGGGATGTAGAGGGAGAGGTTACTGTCCTTGAGAGCAAATATGGGTATGTTTAATGATTTGATAGTTGTTTTGACAGTGTTGTAATGATGTGAAGCTTGTACCCTAGATCAAAAAGTATGGAGGAGGATGGATGTGTTGGAATTGATATACTTTCCAACAACATATGGTGTGAGATGGGTCGATAGACCAGGGAATGATAGGGTAAGAAAGAAGTGTGGTAGTAAGAAGAGAGTGTATAAGATAGCTGAAGAGGGTGTGTTGAAATGGTTTGGATATATGGTCAGGGTGGATGTATAAGAAGGAGTGATAACAGGATGGGTAAGGAAAGGGTGGGTGAAATGAGGTTAACTAAGACAGTATATGTGCTGAAAGATGAAGGAACAAGAAGGGGGGGGGGGAACCAAAGAGGAAGAAGGATGGAGTGCAAGATGCTTTGCAAAATTGATGCCTGAAAACAAAATGGTGTGAGGCATATATGGAACAAAGCAAACAGGAGCACGTGGTATGAAAGGGGTGAAGTGCTGTCAATGGGCTGAACTAGGGCACATGAAGTAGTCAGAGAAACCATGGAAAAGTCCGAGGTTTGGCTGTGGGTCATGGGGTTTCTGGATTGGTGTATTTTACATGACAGGGAGTGGATATGAGCAAATGAGGACATTAGATCTGTTCCTGAGGCTAACTCAGTATGCAGAAAATGACAAACAACAACTTCTTGCCTCAGGAGGCCCAGAGCACTGAGGAAGCTTCTCATTACCCCCTGGCAGGACCTTTGATCATACTATGAAATTATGTTGTGTGCATCTATGTGGGAAGAATGCAGGGCAACTAAATGCAGTAGTAAGCGTTTGGTGTCTTCGTTGTGGTAGTTGCATCAAGTGCTAAATCGGGGTTTTAGTGTTGTAGGGATGGATGTCCCAAGCAAAGGTGCCAGTGTGTAACTTGCATATGTCTGGGAATGTGGTTTCAGATGGGGTATACGTCTGGTGGGATGGTGTTTGACACTGAATTGGGAGGATAGTGGTTTAGAGCTTATCAGGTAATTTCTGCATCTGTGTGTTTTATCAATGGTGTTTGTTAGAGGTGGGGGTATCTATGAGTAAAGGATGTTGAAGTTTGAGGCAGGTGTAAGCTTTTTATTTCTATCTTTGGGTAAGTGATTACTTATGGAGTGGTTTGGAAAAAAGGGGTCTTGTGCTGTTGTAAAGAATTGAGTGCTAAGCATGTTGAGATGGGACTGTATTTTATGAATTTTTGTTTCATTGTTTAAGTGATGAGTGTTTGTGGTTGTTCGAAGTGCTCTGTTATGTACAGTTTGCACTTGTTACAATTGTTTTTGAGAGTGGTGGATGTTCAGGCATGTTAGATGTAGTTTTGGCAGGAGCAAATGAATCACTTGTGGAGGATGCTATGGGATTTTTTTTTCTTGTCCATGGTGAGAAAGTCTCGGTAAATGGAAGGGTCACATCTCTTACCACCATGACCATGATCAGATTCAACATCCAATGCAACAACTAAGATCCCCAATGCATGCCCACCTTCACCAAGAACAACTGCAAAGACTTTTGTGTTATCATGTATATAAAAAAAAAATGTGTGCTATTCTATGTGGTAAAGTTTGTTTGGAGTGGTATTATCCACTTTCCTATAATATACTAAAACATCAGTCCTGCAATAATACACAAACAGAGTGCAAACATGTGATATGTACTGCTAAGAGGATGTGGAAATCTGAAGGACACAGAGTATCATAAATGGAGTAGAAAAAAGGTACCATAAACAAGAGAAGAGAATGAAAGTGAAATAAGGACAGGTGAAGTGAGTGATAATGTATAGGGAAAAAATTAAGTACATTCATGTAAGGGATGCTTTGAAGTATGACTATAGAAACGGGTCAAGATTGTGATATCTTAATATACAGGTAAGGTGTACAAATATAGTCATGTAAAAAGATATGCAAACACTTTTGCAGTTTCACTCGATTTGCAATATCACCCACTCCTCCTTTGCCATATTCAGAAGTGTTCTATTTCCATTCCTAAACTTGCCATTTTCTTATAAGCATTCACACCTTTAATAATGGTCCAAAGTCCATCATGAACACATTATCATCATAACTAACCTATATCTTACCATAAACATTCAATTGTTGCTCATTGCAGTTACTGGATGAAAACACATTTTCCAACTTTTATAAATCTATGAATTATCTACAACACTACGACAAAGATAACTTAGACTAAGTGACTACATCATATACGGCCCTGATGCGAACTGAATGTGTAACTTTTTGAAAGAAATTATACAACATTCTTCCAATATTAAAGAATATATAATGTAAATGGTGTTTATCTGTTAATGCTACATTATATTATGCTGTAAAACCAGTGATATGCCGTAAAAAACAACAGTGATTGTTGATGGATAGACTAACAAAGATGAAAAGAAAAAGCAGGTAAGTGATTTCAGTCAACTCAGGTTCTGAGTAAAAGCTTTTGCATGTTTTGTAAAAGATTTGTTGCTTTGATTCCCCACTGATCCTAACTTACTGAAACGAGAAAGAAACTAAAAGTTTAAATGCGAATATAGCAAACTATCATGGAATCTTAAGTGGTACCTTAGGAAGATCAGACAGGGCGATTTCATAGATCTCATTACTAAGCTTATTCTGACTGAGAATGTTACCGAGGGTGTACTAAAATGGTTTGAGTATAAGGTGAGGACAAGTGAAGAGTGATTGACAAAGAGCATCTATATGTCAAAAGCTGACGGAGCATGGTGGAGGGGGAGACTGAAAAATGAGATGGAAGCATGGTGTATAAAAGGCTTTGAGGTACAGTATTGGGCATCAACATAATGAGGGAGAGACGTGTAAGAGAAGAACAATCAGATTAGTGAAGTATACGTGGTGGTGAGGTAAATGCTATCAATGTGATGAAGTATACGGGGTGGTGAGGTAAATGCTATCAATGTGATGAAGTGTACGGGGTGGTGAGGTAAATGCTATCAATGTGATGAAGTATACAGGGTGGTGAGGTAAATGCTATCAATGTGATGAACCAAGGCATATGAAAGTGGTCAAAGTAATCCATGAAGTGCTATCTGGGCTTATGTATGGTAGCCTCTGTTTTTGGTACATTATACATAGAAAATGGATGAGTGCTAGTGAGGCTGTTTTTCATTTGTTCATGATGCTACCTCCACAAAGGAGGAAAGGTAATCAGGCTTGAAAAAACAAAAATTATGGTAGTTGATGGTTGTGAGATGAATAAGATTCACAAGTGATCTGAGAGAAGAGTAACAAAAGTATTCTTTCGGTATAGAAGTTATGAGATGAATACAAGAAAGAGCAAATGATTAACTATCATGTGCGACCAGTAACATATAAGAGCATACAGAAAGAGATTAGAAGACATTTCTCTTCCTTAAGATTTATTCTTAAGGATTCACCTTATTTTTCCAGTCATATCACACATAATAGTAGAGCATGGCAGAAAAGGTAAATGATGGAAATGGAAGTAAATGAGCAAACTGAGCTACATAAAGCACTTTAGAATAAAATAAGATATATGTTTGGCATGTGTTCATCTTACTGAAATCGATATTCAGATGCATGCAAGACTTAATAATAGTCCCACCATCAACAAGTGTTAAGGCCAGGAATAATAAAAATACTACAAATGTACATGAGTGACATCAACACACAACCGCAGAACAAGATCTGCTGGTAAAATTTTGTTTTATGAATTCAGTTTTGCATATGCAGGGCCCAGTGAAAACAAGACAAGACACTTCTTGAGGCCAGAAACAGTATATTCATTAGCTTTAATGAAAATAAAAAAAAATTTGAAAAACAGGTAAAGTAAAATGTTGACTGACACTTATTCCACATTGAAACAGATTTTCAATTCTGTTCCCATTTACATGTGCTTGAAATATATGCAAATTCTTACTTCCCTTGTAAATAACAACTTGTGCCTAATGTGTAAAGGTGAACAAAGGCTTATATACTCGCTCACAAATATGAACTTGTATCCAGTGTGGTAAAGTGAACAAGGGTTTCCACACTCCTTTTCCAGTCTGTTTAATGAAGTTAATTTCTTGGTTAAAAACTCATTTTTTTCTATCATGACCTCAGCCTGAACACACAAAACATCTCCAACATAATAAACTAAAAATTATCCTGAAGGTACCGTCAGAATTACCTTCCAAACTATAAAATCTAATTTCTCCATCTATCTTACCATCAAACTCTTCTAGTTCCTTCAGCCATGCTATCAAACATCCATAACCTAACACCCACTATACGTCCTATAAGGTCAAAGCATAAGTTGTCAATATAAAAGGGGATACTTCATGGGTATAAAAGAGTAAGACCTAAAGTTTATGCACTTCTGTAATCCCTCTTTTCTTGAACTTTCACATTTTTTATCATTCCTTTTTACCTTCATTATTAACTTTACCTGGAGCCTCACTTCATACAATAAAATATTCACATTGGAGTAATACTGAATTTCTAACATAGGTTGGTCGTATGGAGGAAAAATATGTACACAAATACATGAATATGAATTATGATCAACTCATTACCAAAATTTGCCCGCATCCTTTCTATTATGTCCACAATAAAAAAAACAATGTTTCCCTTCTCTCACAGAGCATGAGTAGATAAATTCTGGTGAAGTGAAAAATGTCTTGATAGAACAGTATACATTGTATAAATTACATGTCAGACTATTTTGCAACATGTATAACTTTATATTTCATTATCTGATAAAACACTTTTCTTTTAAAGGTCAAGCCATGAAGTATTTAAGTAAAAGTTAAAGGCAACTAAAACTGACATATACAGTTTGGTGAAAAAAAATAAATTCAGGAAAAGAAAACAGCAAACTAATCTATGGGCATTATGACGATCATCAATCTAAGCTTCCAAAGGTACCTAGAAAATCTGACCCAAAAATTGAATAGGCAATAATTGATACCCATGATCAATCCTAAATGATGAACAGCATATAGAATGTGTTATACCTTCAAGATGTTTTATTTGCTGTTCTTTGGATAATATACACAGGTCACCTTGGTACAGGGGTAAAAGTGCAGCTAACACATCAGATGTAAAGCTAATGTGCCAAAAGGGAGCTGGCAGGTGCAATAACACAAGAGTGTGTTTGGAATCAATAACCCTTGTAATGATCACATCTTGGAAAAACAAATTCCTTCTCCCTGGGAAGCATGTCAAAAATTTTCATAGAATATGATTCTTTTTTATCTTTCCTATTATCATGATAAGTATTGTGACCTACAGCAGTGCGATTCTCTGAATGACATACAACTCTAATATCTCAAAAAAATAAGACCTATTTTCATTTCGAGATAATTCTGGTTGTGATACAATATTAATGATCAATTAAGCATTAATTGTGAAATTCTGCATATGTATTTCATCGTATTTCCTAGATAAAGTTACTGTTAATAGGCCACGACAAGGACATTTCAATCTTCCTTAAATATACTACTCAACCATTAACATCAACACTGGAACAGCATGTCCACTCAACATTGAAACCAAGTTTTCACAGGAACCTATGATAAATCTATTCCAAAGGAAAGCAGAAAATACTGTGATCTATTCCATATTGTGGTTAGTAATTGCTGTATAAACTGATAAAACACAGAAAGACTAGCAATCAGAGAAATCACAGACCAACATCAACCAAGACTGCATTCCAAAAGAAAAACAAAAAGTTCACTACTTAAATTTTCACATCTTTAACAAAAACTATTTTTGTGAAGGAAAGTAAACACACAATACATTAGACTATCATCATTTGAAAAATATCATTTCTAGCATTTTACCATTTTGTTCATGATAAATGTGCATATAAAATACGGTGCTCAGAACCGGTAAATTTATGATTACGAATATTTCTAAACAAAAAATAAAATCAAAAGTAGAACTTATCAATTACATGAAACACATTACATTACTAGTCTTATGAATGACGCAATTGCATCGTTTTTATATATTCCAGTACACTCATAATCAACAAATCATTAACTTCTGGAAGACTTAATTCTTTAGTATTTTTTCAGAGAGATAATCGAGCACATCTGACATTCAATAAACGAAAAGGATGCTTCATAAATTAATATTTTCAAACTGTAACAAAATAAGAGTTATGAGTGAAGCTATCTATAACATTTCAAAAAACAATCTGCAATCACTGCATAATGCTACTCTAGCACTTTTGTGATTCACTATTTTGCATATAACTGCAAAGGACCATTTTTTTAATACTGACACAGTAGATTAAATATTACCATAGTCAAGTGCTGCTGCTTGAAACAGCGTCATACATATGACATCAAGCAGAAACTGAAAAGAAAAAAAGCCAGTATGTAGCAGAGCATATGTATGTTCCTGAATCATATATAAGCACTTTAGAGACAAAATCAAAAAGTAATAGAATTTTTCTTCTGCTGTAAAATGTTTATATGAAAAATTTCTAACTCCTGACAGGATATGGTGAGCTAGAAAATGTGTTGATACCGAGACTGATATGAGCCTATGTGCTGAGGACAATTAGACCTCAAAAGAAGATAATTTTTACTTTTAACTACTAATGACTGATACCCATTGACAGCTGACAAAAAAGAAGAAACAATTTGACAACCCATCAACCAAATGATGATAAAAAAAACTCAAGCAGTCAAAACCAAGCAAGCTTGGACTATAGAGTATCTTTCTAGGTGGAGAGAACAAAGATGCTGAGTGGCAAATGTGACCTGGCTATTCTGTCTGGACTCAGAAAACTCATTATCAAAGCCTAATTTTTTAAGCCATAGAACAAGCCAAGGACACTAATGGTCTTAAATCACGTGAAAGCATAGTGTACATGAGAGGTGAAGACAACTAAGTCTTTAAGAAAATTAGAAAATCACATGGTGCAGGCTACTATCCAACTATAAAGTAATTCATTAACTGAAACAGCACATTCAAGGATAAGAGGTTCCAAGACATTTCTTGCTGAATCCCTTGTAGGTAGAGAACAGGGAAGATCCAAGAGGTGGAGGCATAAAGATAATACTTTTGTCCCACAATAAGTAGCTTAGAAAGCTGCAGAGAAAAAAAATGCAAGAAGCAATGGATTCTAAAGTGGTGAATAATGAAGAAAATTATATGGTTAAGATGAAGTAACAGAAAATGACTTTGGGAAAATTTTTGTGTCAATGGTGTGAATCTAAGCAAGCTCAATGTTGTCTCAAATTTTTAAAATTTTATATACTACAGCATGAGGGTAGATGAAGGGACAATGTAATGTGGAAAAGTGACAGGCATGGGAAAATTAAGTCATTACTTTGTTCTTATTGATGAAATATTACATGAAATGACAGATGGCATAATTGCAGATGAATTATCATGATTGTGAAAGAGAGCTAAGTTGCTGTATGCATATGAAGATGCTGTGCAAATTGAATCATGGTATGAGCTACACAGAATGTCCAACTGTTCTGAAGGTAAGTATAGATGCAGGATTCTGATAGCAAATGCAATAAGAGCAATGTTTACCATTTCTAAAAGACTGGCATTTGCAAATTAAAATCAGTCTGAACAGAGAAATAAGAGTTGTTGCTTGGGAGTACTGATTCATTGAGAAAACTGCAAAAAAATTTAAGGCTGAAAGTAATTTCACGCAAGGAAACATAGTTGCTCTGAAAATCCTAATAAATGGCAATAATTCAATTACAGGGTGAGTAAGGCGACTGTATGATCAGTTGTCTTTCCAACTTTTATGAATGGTTGTAAACACTTATTCTTCTTATATACATCCACATGGTTGGTAAAGCAAAAGCATCAGACAGAGTTACAGTCAGAAACAAAGTCTAACAAATCCAATGAAGAGAAAGCTATACAGTTGAGAAACTGTTAGAAAGGGACACAGCTGAAAGCATGTTAAGATATGATCATTAGTATAATAAATATTTCAGCTGGTAAGGAAGATCCATGGCACTCTGGTTGCATACATGAAAAGAATTATGCTACAAAAGAGATGGGTGGATGGAGTAGTTAGATGTAAAAGATTACAGATATTTTGTATGCAAGGGTGGAAGCGTGACTGCTGAAGTTCTTATCTTCTCAGGAATCAAATCAGCGAGTAGAATGAATGATTAAAAAAAGCCAAGATAGAAACGAATAAGAAAAACTTTAGTAATGTGGTAAAAAGGACTAAGACCGAAGTGAATAAGAACAACTGTAGTAATGTGGAAGACTTTCTTCAGCACAGTGGCCATTTATTCATACTACTGACACAAATGTGAAATGAGAGGCTTAGGCACTTGACAGATCCCATATATATGGAAGCTCAACCAAAAGATAACAACTACATAATAAGATCAATGATTTTAGTAAATGAATGTACTGGACCAATGAGCAAAGCAGGACAATGTTTGTTACCTGATTGATAAAATGATCAAGTTCTGACAACTGCATGATACCTGAACAAAGGCAATGCTCCCTTTATTGGGCAGTAAGAGCTTGAGGTAGACTAGTAATATCCACTGATGAATCTTAGTAACCCATTATGCAGGGACATAAATTTCCTGATATTTCTGAAGAATGGGCATTTTTTCAAGTAAAAGGAAAAGCAATTTATTTCTTTTGAAATTAAAGTATATCATATGAGAATAGGAAAACAACAAAGAGACAAATCTGAACTTTCCCTTGAATATATAAAATTTTTCATGGGGAATATTGCTGAGATTGATCTAAGCAATGTAAAACATGGTGTCAACATGTTTTCATTATAATCAACTCATTTATATAAAATTTTCATACACATAGGTCTTTTTATCAAGTACATTATCATCTTGATCACTAGACTCTTCAGTGTTATGGAGTAAATACTGCTCGATGGTGTCTATATTTAGCAGTCTACTGTAACATTCTCCTAATGCCATAAATGAAGGGCATCTGAACTCTTTGTAATCATTGTATAAAGAGGCCTTGGGAATCTCATGTCACCACCATAGATTTGCTGAAATTTGACTGTTGGCATGAGAGCATGGATTGAAGATGTATGTGAGGTTCCCTTTACAAAGCAATGTAGATCTATGAGTAGTCTGGTTAAAGAGTTTATATGGCAGCATTTTTCATAACAGGTTATATCAATCTCTTACTGCCAGTATTTGTTTACAGGTTTAGGACCATTAAACTTAATGACACATGAAATTTTCCACAATATTATGTTTAACAAAGTCCTGAACAAGAATCCTCAAGTTTGCTGTCTGGCTTATGCAATTATAAATTACATTTTACATTCTTCCTTAAATCTATCCACTTTACAGTGTCACAATATAAAGAATATTAGAACCGGATGCAGCTACACTCAGGCAGTAAAGGTAAAGAATTTGGACATGCCTTATTACTTCTTACAAAGATCAGATATTATCACCACTTGTGTAATTGGTAACATGTTGCTCTAAATTTTGTTTTTGAATTATAAAACATATGGTAAGTGTTTCAATGTGCAAGAAAATACCAAGTAAACTAACAAAAACTCTTAAAACTATCAATATAACACTAAAATAAATTCTGTACTACATGACTCATTCTGCTGATACAGAAACATAATGATATTCATATTTTCAAATATCAATGTATCACATGCAGTAGTAACTCAGCTCTTTGTCTAAGCTAAAATAAATTCTGTACTACATGACTGGTTCTGCTGACACAGAAACGTAATGGTATTCATATTTTCAAATATCAATGTATTACATGCAGTAGTAACTCAGCTCTTTGTCTAAGCAAGCATCCACGTTATGAAAAAAACCTTTGGGTAACATAAAACTTTAACTATGAGAGGGGAACCTCAGTAAGGATGAGGTTGTCAACAGTCCACAATGATCATACAGTAACAGGTAAAGCCTAACCAGGCTATAATCAGAAGATATCATTGGCTTTATGAGCTATATCTAAATTTTTGTATTGTGTAACTCAAAATATACAGCCACCGCAAGTCCTAAAATCAACACTTAACAAGAGTCATTCCTTTATAAATATATTTTTGTGAATTTCAATATTTCATGTGATATTTCCATAAACTCTACATGCACTACTTACAGCTGGTAAATACACTGTTTTGCTCAGTAGAAAAAAAAAAAATAAATGATGCTCAGTACTATCTCAGAGAAAACAATGTCCAGAAAACAGGGGCTTTCTTTGATGATTACAGTTAATGGCAAGGGGGGCTCCTGAAGCAGAGGTTGCAAGGATTCCAATGAGGTTTGGAAAATACTTGAGACTTCCTATAGTTTCCATTCTATGAGTAGTGAAGAAAATCCCTCACAATAATGAATCCAATATAATGTCTTGCAGAGGAGGTCTGAACAGAAGTTCTCCAAGTATGAGTCCTAAGTCCACAGAAACTGATTAAAGAAATAACATATTTCCCTAACTCTAACCACTCTGAAGTATCATAGCATACCTAAGGGATGAGTTCAATATATATCTATACTCAGACAATAAAATTCATGAATCTGGAAACCAACTTTTTAACTAATGGGAATTCAAAGATCTTGAAGATTTAAAGATAAAGAAAGATACTTCATCTTGTTTGTGTTATCGATACTGTAATATCCATTCATTATAGACTAATGTTAATAAAAAATGCAACAATGGAGGGCAGCTCTCTGAAGGTGAAGGAGAATGCAATGTCAATACGTGCAAAAGAGGTCAATATTCTTAAAATTATCTATGCAATACTACAATATCTTTAGCACTAAATGACTTGTTCTGTTAATACAGAAAAACAGTAACATTCATGTTTTCACAAACCAACGTAATTTATGCAGTATGAACACAGTCCTTTGCCCAAGCAAGCATTCAAATTAAGGAATTATTTTTGGTTAACATAAAAACTAAATGTTAGAGGTGAATAATTAAGCAAGGATGACATTTTACCAGTTTGCAATGTCACATCAAGTAAAAACCTAACCTAATTACAAGTAGATATTATACGTTATATACATTATGTCTAAATTTCTGTACATGTAACATATATAGCAACTTATAGCCCTAAAATTCTCACATTTCTCCCATAATTAGGAAAATGATATGACATGGGAATTCTCAACCCTCAATATACATCATTCCTAAGGAAAACATACAAATATTTGTGAATTTTAATATCTTATGTGTTATCTATGCATAACAACGTGTACTTTGTACAGCTGGTAAAGATACTGATTTGGTCAGCTCATGAGAGAATGATACTCATAATTCGTTTATTGAAAATGATATCGAGATAACAGAGGGATTATTTGATACCTATCATCAGTAGCAAGGCTATGACATTTCTGAGAGTAAGGAAAGGGTCTCCAAGTCTAATTTGCAAGCATACTAATGAAGCTGGGAAATATGTACAGACTTCATCTTATGGGTAGAGGAAAACCCTTCATTTGAATGAATGCAGTCAGTTAGGATGATCTTATTCAGTGGCTGCAGAAAATCCCTAATTGTATTTAGACTGGCTACAAGGGGTTCCATGACCCAGTGACTGGATCCTTGAATACTCCCACTTCTTGGAGTGGCAACAGCTTCCTGTTTCCATAATGTTCTATCATTACTTATTGTGCTATAACCATGTTCCATATGTACCCTGCCATGGCCCAAGATCGTTGTGAATCACAGGAATTCATGTGTTGTATAATATTTGGAGACTAATAATTCTGTTTAGTTTAATAAATATGGCAAAAGATAAATATATCAGAGATTTATTGCATATTAATCCAGGTAACCTTAACTTTCACTTTGATCAATGATAAAGGAAGTACGTCCATCTATGTACAAACATTATTCAAATTGGATATGAAATCTTTGGAACAAGACCTTAGTATGCAATGAACTTAGAGATTGTACTTATTTCTTAATTAGAGACCTATTTCCTCCAGGATGAGGTAATGCTGTTAGGTTTTGTTTCATCTTAAATTCCTAACCTAATTCAGTTGAATATGGTTGTTGCTCTGTTTGAATATTGTCATCTGTGCAAACAAATCAAACATAAGGTGCTCATTTCTTCATCTTTTAAGCTGTTGCCTATTCATTTTGTTTGAATGGCTAAGTATCAAGAAATCAGCAATTATGCCACCTGAAATAAAACCTCAGAATAGAAACTACAAAACTCATTTCTCATTTTCATGTTTCTCACAGATATAAATGTGGGAATGCATTTTTTCAGCCTTTACCTACTCAGACTGTGATAATTTAAGTCCCTGGTAGAGCACTCTCTTCATGTTCAGCTGCTTGAGGGGATATTGTCATTTAATCATTGAACTACCTTATGGTCTTCAATTTCTTTTTCTTCCCATAATGGCAAAGTTGTCAATATGCTTAATAGGAATCAATTTAAAGGACCTTTTCTAAAAAATTACTTGTAGTATGGATAAAAATGGCAAGACTTGAACTCCAGTGACTGTCATTTACTTTATAAATCCAGGTTAGGTATATCTAGAAGTCTAAATCAGAATACTTATCACTGTCTGCCTTTCTCTAAAGATATTGCTTTGATACTTCCGAGGCAAGGGAGAAAGAATTCCACCTCTGTATCCCCTGTGTGTCACAGAAGGAGTCTACAAGGGGAGGAAGCAGGGGGCTGGCAAACCCCCTTCTCCCTTCTTATATTTTAATCTCTAAAAGAGGAAACAGAAGGAGCCAGGCAAGGAGTGCTCATCCTCCTCAAGGGTTCAGATTTGGGTGTCTGAATGTGTGGCTGTAACCAAGATGAGAAGAGAGGAGAGATAGGTAGTGTGTTTGAGGAAAGAAACCTGGATGTTCTGGCTCTGAGTGAAATGAAGCTCAAGGGTAAAGGGGAAAAATGGTTTGGAATTGTCTTGGAGTAAAGTCAGGGGTTTGTGAGAGGACAAAAGCTATGGAAGGAGTGGCACTACTCCTATATCAGGAGTTGTAGGAGTGTGTGATGGAGTGTAAGAAGTAAGTTCTAGAGTGATGGGGGTAAAACTGAAAGTGGATGGCACGTGATGGGTGATTATTGGTGCTTATGCAACTGGCCATGAGAAAAAATATCATGTGAAGCAAGTATTTTGGGAGTAGCCGAGTCATTATGTCAGCAGTTTTGGTGCATAAGACCAGGTATTAGTGATGGGCTATATAAATGCGAGGGTAGGTACTGTAGCAGTTGAGGGTATAATTGATCCATATGGGGTATTCAGTGTTATAAATGGAAATAGTGAAGAGCTTGTGAAATTGTGTGTTGAAAAAAAAGGCTGGTGACTGGAAATATATGGTTTGCGCTACCTCGCAAACGCGGGAGACAGCGACAAAGTATAAAAAAAAAAAAAAAAAAAAAAAAAAAAAAAGAGAGAGACATGTACTCAAGCATACATATGTGAGTAGGATAGATAGTCAATGGGCATCATTAGATTATGTATTAATTGATGGGCATGTAAAAGAAAGTCTTATGGATGTAAATGCACTGACAGGGGCAGATGGTGGGATGTCTGATCACTTTCTTGAGGAGGAGAGGGTGAAGATTTGTAGTTTTCAAAAAAAAAAAAAAAAAAAAAAAAAAAAAAAAAAAGGAAAAAAATGTCAGGAAGAAAAGAGTGGTGAGAGTAAGTGAGCTTGGAAAGGAGACTGTGTGAAGAAATACCAAGAGAGATTGAGTGTAGAATGGCAAAAAGTGAGAGTAAATATAGCGAGGAGAGTGGATGAGGAATGGGAGGTATTTAGGGAAGTAGTGGTGGCATGTGCAAGAGATGTATGTGGAATGCGAAAGGTGGGAGGTGGGTATATTAAAAAGGGTAGTGAGTGGTGGGATGAAGAAGTGAAGTTGCCACTAAAAGAGAAAAGAGAAGCATTTGGGCAGTACTTACAGGAAGAAATGCAAATAACTGGGAGATGTATTAGAGAAAGTGGCATGCGGTCAAGAGGAAGGCGCTGGGGTTGAAAAAGAGGGCAAATGAGAGTTAGGGTGAGAAAGCATCATTAAACTTTAGGGAGAGTAGAAAGATGCTTTGAAAGGAGGTAAATACTGTGTGAAAGACAAGAAAACAAATGGGAACATTGGTGAAGGGGGTAAAAGGGTAAGTGCTTACAGGTAGTGATGAGGTGAGATGAGGTGAGTATTTTGAAGGATTGTTAAATGTATTTGATGATAGTGGCAGATGTATGGTGTTTTGGTCAGGGTAGTATGCGACGTGAGTGGGTCATGGAGAGTGGTTTGGTGATGAAAGAAGAGGTGGTAAAGGACTTGGGGAAGATGAAATGGGGCAAGGTGGTGGGAATGGATGGTATTGCAGCTGATTTTATTAAGAAAGGATGTGATTGTATTGTTGATTGGTTGGTAAGAATATTCAATGTAAGTATGGATCATGGTAAAGTGCCTGAGGATTGGTGGAATGCATAAATAGAGCCATTCTATAAAGGCAAAGGGGATAAAGGTGAAACTACAAAGGTAAAGGTAAACTACAAAGGCAAAAGTTTGTTGAGTGTACCTGGTAAGCTGTATGGGAGGATGCTGATTGTACAGTGCAGATTGGAGAGCAGTAAGGTTTCAGAAGTCGTATAGGATGTGTGGATCAGGTGTTTACTTTAAAGAATGTGTGTGAGAAATATCTAGAAAAACAAATGGATTTGTATGAGGCATTTATGGATCTGGAGAAGGCATATGATGGGGTTGATATTGAATCTTTGAGGAAAATCTTAACAATATATAGTTTGGGAAGTAAGCTGCTAGAAGCAGAGAGGTTTTTATCAAGGGTGTGACGCTTGTGTATGAGTAGGAAGAGAAGACAGTGAATGGTTCCTAGCGAGGGGTGGCTGCAGCAAGGCGTGTGATGTCACCAGGTTAGTTCAATTTGTTTATGGATAGGGTGGTGATGGAGGTAAACGCAAGTCTTGGAGAGAGGGGAAAGTATGCAGCCTGTTTGGGATGAGAGGGCCTTGGAAGTGAGTCTGCTGTTGTTTGCCAATGATATAGCACTGGTGGCTAATTTGAGAAGAAACTGCATAAGTTAGTGTCTCAGTTTGGAACCACGGGAGATAGTAGTTAAGTACAGTAAATAAATATAAATAAATAATATATCTTTATTCATTTATTCATTCATTTATTATACTTTGTCGCTGTCTCCCGCGTTAGCAAGGTAGTGCGAGGAAACAGACGAAAGAATGGCCCCACCCACCCACATACACATGCACATACATACATGTCCACACACGCACATAGACATACCTATACATTTCAATGTATACATATATATACATACACAGACATATACATATATACACATGTACATATTCAAACTTGCTGCCTTTATTCATTCCCGTCTCCACCCTGCCACACATGAAATAGCGTCTGCACCTACCCCCCACGAGGTAGTTCTAGGAAAAGACAAAAGGTCACATTCATTCACACTCAGTCTCTAGCTGTCATGTGTGATGCACCGAAACCACAGCTCCCTTTCCACATCCAGGCCCCACAAAACTTTCCATGGTTTATCCCAGATGCTTAACATGCCCTGATTCAATCCACTGACAGCACGTCAACCCTGGTATACCACATCATTCCTATTCACTCTATTCCTTTGAACGCATTCCACCCTCCTGTATGTTCAGGCCCAAATAGCTCAAAATCTTTTTCAATCCGTTCTTCTACCTCCAATTTGGTCTCACACTTCTCCTCGTTCCCTCCACCTCTGACATATATATCCTCTTTGTCAATCTTTCCTCACTCATTCTCTCCATGTGACCATGTGTGTATATATATGTATATGTACGTGCAGGTGCATATATGTATATATATGTGTATGTGAGTGGAAGTGTCTTTCTTTGTCTGTTTCCTGGTGCTACCTCACTAACGTGGAAAATGGTGATCATGTATGAAAAAACTTCTTACATAAAAAAATACCTTACAAACATGGTGAATCCTATATCATGCAGTCTCTTTTAAGTACAATTTATGTGCTTTAGTCCATTGTAAAAAGAAAAGAGAAAAGTGATATGCTTCTCTGGATGGGATACAAAACACATATCATCTACCTAACTTTAAAATATTTTTACATCTTTTTAAGGATGTCTTGTTAACACTTCTCTAATAAAAAGAGAATATCAGTGTCTTTAGCTTTGCTTAAGTCTGAAAGTTTCATGACCAATGCCTTACAACAATGAAGATGGAAAATGAAGGTTTGTATATGCAAATCTTATCCCAGGAACAGGGGAGAAAGAATACTACTAACATATCCCCTGTGTCAAAGAATGCAACAAAGAAACAGAGACAGCAAGTAGGCAACCTTTATAATTCATCTAGTGTTAAGGTATACTTAAAAGTTACTCTTCCAATCTTATTATCTGATAATATTATAAAGCACATGCAAATTATCAAATATAATGTGTTTTACATTATGAGAGATGGGTGTTACACTAACAGTGACCATGGCTGGACAATTCTAAGCTGATATCCCTGAATCCATGTCACAGACCATGGCTGGACAATTCTAAGCTGATATCCCTGAACCCATGTCACAGTCTCCAAAAACAGTGAAAGCACATAAATTAAGTACTTAAAAAGAATTGGGTGCTGGATATCCTCCTCTCCTGTGTCAGCTGGTTCCAATTTTGGGAACAGAAGAGACAGCTTTGGGAGGACTTTTCCTCAAAAGCTCAGTCATGTGTTCTTCGCAATACCTTGCTATGATGGGACGAAAAAACAGAATAACTCTTTACAACAAAAATCTGTAAAGAGAAGTTTGGATGTTTGTTAAATTTGGAAAATGATGAATGCTAAAAAGTTTACACTACAAATGGACCAGCATACAGGTATGAGGACGACTAGCAAACACAAAGCTGGAGCAACATACACATAAAGACTACCAGCAAAGGCATAGTGTCCCAAGCAGTAGGTGTTTATGTACTTGTATCATTTTCATGGTTACATTATATTAATTCTTTAGTTTGTCAAACACACTTAAGCCAATTTTTTGATAATGTTTTGCTTTTAAATTACCAGATATTTGCTAAACTTCTTCAAGTCTATAAATATAACACAGAGAATCAATAAAAATCTCAAAATACTTATATATATTTCCATGTTCAATGTTGTTATGGAATGCACCAATATATCACAATCTTAATACTCCATGTTAAACAGTGATGAAAAATTTCACTACTTTCTTACTGTATGTATGAAGTAATGAAGAAAAAAAGTCATTTGCTTCAATATGATTTTTACATAAAATAAATGGAAGTGGGATTCTGGCATGGAATAACAAAGAATGATAGGGAATCCATATCAAAGGATACTATTGGGGAAAGGAATGAGGATATGAAAAAAGTAAGGAAACAAGTCTATTCCAGGGAATGGGGTACTGCTTCCCATTTGTCAACTTGTGGGGACCTCACTCTCCAGAAAGTCGTTCCTATAAAAGGTGCATGACTGCATGCTGTATGGGTTTGGAATTAACGAAAACAGATAAAATGAAGTCATAATGTTTAAATGAAGAATGAAGATATGTGGGCAGAGGGGTTAAATCATGGTTACAAAGAGAGTTTTGAGGGACATACTTGGAAAGCAGTATGACAAATGTTACGAGGCTGAAAGAATTTAAAAGAAAATCATACAAATGAGGTTTGTATGATGATGTGAATGAAAGACACAGATCAAATGCAGGAGAGATTCTACTGTGTAAATCTACACATGAATCAAATAAAAAGACAAGTACTAGGGTTGCCTAAACCTGTTATACAACAATACAAAAATTCTATTTCCATGTACATGAAGTTTTCCCTACAAAGGGGAATAATTACTAGGAGGTATATATAATGTTTCAATATATGAATAATCAAGAGCAGATTAAAATGGTAACATCTTTAATGAAAAAATTCTTGTCCTCTTACCTCTCATTCCAATCCACCAAGACAACTTGCAGCACCTCATCAATGGAATACAAAATACTTCTGATAATCTCCTCTAACCATTCACTGGGCCTCAAAAGATTCTAATATCACGTATTCTGGGTAAAAACATGACTAAAAATGTACTCAGATGTATTTGTTTGTTCTGGGAACTAATGAGTTCCAAATTAATGTACAAACATGAAATATGGAAAAGAGAAAAGGCCATATCAAATTCAAAATCCTGGTCAGTAAAATCCCTAAGAATCATAGTCTTCATCAACCTGGTTGTTGGCTGATTGCTGAGAATGAGCTGCTGATGAGGTTGGGTGTGAGTTTGAGACAGGTGGCCGGTTCTGCATAGCATGTACAGAAGTTATCACTGGTACAGGGACTCCAAATGATGGTCTTACTCCTGGAGTAAGTGGAGTGCGAACAGGATTAGATGAGACTGGTGTGGTTGATGGTACCTCCCCAACAGGTACTTTGGTACATGATCCTGGGATAGTAATCTGAATGCCTGACAGAGGGCTAGAGCTGGCTTCACTAGTTGTGAGTACTGTAGAAGGGGATGAGACAGAACTATGAGAAACCTCACTACTTTTTCTGGCCTGACCTTTGAAACCGCCACCACTAACAGATATATGTAATCCAGAAACTTGTGGAGATCCTTCCTTTATCCTGAAATAAAGGTAAAAAGATAAATTCTTAAATAACAGCAATATATAGACTTAACACATGGTCATAATACAGGGTTCTCAGATTATGCAATTATAAATGATATTTACTATATCTAAGAAAAAAAATGAGAGGAGTTCAAAGAAACTGATGTCTTATGGGCAATGAATATCGAAAGGAAGAGATAATCTGTGAAGAAAGTAAAGCAAACATACATTCATAAATCTACCTTAGGTACTACCTTGACTACTTTCACCTTGGTCTCTACCCTAACCATTGACAATTATCACCTTGGGTAGTACTTTGACAAGTATATTTCAGTCTATGACAAAATAAACTCAAAGTTTCTCAAGGTTCCCATAAGTTTTTATCCATTGCTGAAGCCAATAAAACCACACAAACTAGCATTTCTATTGTTACGTTATAAAATCTGTCATGATAGATATTGCAAAAAAGCAACAAAATAATATCAGGTCTGGAAATTTTCAGTTATGGATGATCATAAAAAGCTATTTCTGCCTTCTTTTAACTAATTTCTCTTTTAATAGTGAATGAGACATTACCTCTTGCACTTTATAAGTTTTGAATTAGTGATGACATGGAACTCTCATCACTTTTTGATAGATTGGCATTATAAACTAATATGTTCTGAAGAATACACCTTACTGCCAAAGTCGAAGTTTTTATAAAGTTTAAACTTTGAGCAGGAGTAATAATACCAATTTAATTGCTCCACTTGAAGGGTGTGAAGAGACTAAAGTTATGATTTTTTATCTTTATATGATGAAAATTCACTTGAGTTATATGTGAAAACATGTTCATCCACTGCAAAAGAATAAACTGCCCTAAAATTTAACCTTTCTATATGAAACAGATCAACATAACTATGATGGAGCGTAGGGTAAAAGGGTAAAACTTTCTGCTAAATACTACAACACAATTTTCAGATACAAAAAGCTTGACACCATTATTAACAGCCTTGCTAAAAATTTGCAAGTGGTCTTCAGTTAAATGATATCTATTAAAACAGCAGAGTCAAAACATTAACTAATAGCCACTATGAAGCATGGATCGAGACCTATGGTAATCCAATATACAGAAGTACTTGGAATAGGAGGGAAAGTATATGAAACCTACTGGTACAAAGAAAAATGATTCAAAGGGGGATACTTCTATATAAAGACTATAAAGAAGGAATGTAAATAGTATATAAAAATACCACACCATACACTTTTCTAAAAAACAGAGTAGTTCAATTACTGCAGGAAAAGTTATTCTGACAGTGGTTTCATTTTTCATAAGTGTTTCTGTACTGCTTTCCTTTTCTTTCAGTCACACTGACATTCAATATAATATCTTTGTAATTGAAATACCAAGGAAAGAAATAAACTAGTCTTTGGATTAAATTACAACTACTAGTATACATTGTCTGAAATTGCTGGTATCACATTTTTCTCTTGGGTTTCATTAAAGAATTACTGATGTGCTGTTTATTGGAAATCCGCCATCAAATCAAAATCATCAGTAAATTCGAAAGAAACTGAAAGGAACTGTTAGGCAGATGTTCAGTACCTTAATAAATTGACATAGCTTTGAAGATCTAATGTTTCAAATCTAATACTGTGCTTCATTTTTCGCACAATCAATAGGAAATAAATCAACAGTTTATTCTACAACACTGAGTTTTCTTCCAAACAAAATTTCTCAAGTGATAAAATATATAGAGGATATTATGCTCATACATAATTTTTTTTTCTTCTATCTCACATGGCATAGGGCTTTTGCACTCTTATAACTTTCTGTAGATTTAAGTTGCTGACAACACTTTCAATTAATTTTTGTTCTGAGAACAGTAAGAGGATATTCATCATTTAACTAGGAAATACACTTACCCTCATATTTTTCCAGTGGTCTGGGGAATAGAAGCCGAAGGAGCATTTAATACAACTTTTGAAAAGAAAACAGTTAAATTCAATGAAATTAGGATCTGAGAGAGAAGATTAGCATCTGAATAATGATTAATTAGCATTTTCATAAACCCAACTTTGGGATCTAAAGATGTTTTGGGTCTTACAATGATTAAGAGGAACTGGAAAAGCTGTAATGAAAGGCATAATATGCCTTCCAATCAAAATCATTCGCAATTGCTTTTTTTTATGAAAACATGTACACTCACCAGTTATGAGAATATGTAAATTATATGAGAATTGTAAATTATGAGAATTGTTTCTTCTGTTTTAGAAATGCCAATGCTTTATAATACATGCCTTTCACATAAATGGCAAAGACTGAGGACAGATCTGAGGAGACTGTAACATATTTCATGCTGCTGGCATCAACTGTGAACATAACTCGCATTCATATCTACATCCTATTAGTGGTTTCTTTATGATGTTTACCAACACCTTGAATAAAGCAACTGTGAACATTACTCAGATTCATATTCATATCCTATTTGTGGTTTCTTCATGAGTTTACCGAATTTTTTTTGTACAAATACAAAAATTATGATTTTTTTTTTTTTTTTTTTTTGCTTTGTCGCTGTCTCCCGCGTCTGTGAGGTAGCGCAAGGAAACAGACGAAAGAAATGGCCCAACCCACCCCCATACACATGTATATACATACGTCCACACACGCAAATATACATACCTCCACAGCTTTCCATGGTTTACCCCAGACGCTTCACATGCCTTGATTCAATCCACTGACAGCACGTCAACCCCGGTATACCACATCGCTCCAATTCACTCTATTCCTTGCCCTCCTTTCACCCTCCTGCATGTTCAGGCCCCGATCACACAAAATCTTTTTCACTCCATCTTTCCACCTCCAATTTGGTCTCCCTCTTCTCCTCGTTCCCTCCACCTCCGACATATATATCCTTTTGGTCAATCTTTCCTCACTCATTCTCTCCATGTGCCCAAACCATTTCAAAACACCCTCTTCTGCTCTCTCAACCACGCTCTTTTTATTTCCACACATCTCTCTTACCCTTACGTTACTTACTCGATCAAACCACCTCACACCACACATTGTCCTCAAACATCTTATTTCCAGCACATCCATCCTCCTGCGCACAACTCTATGCATAGCCCACGCCTCGCAACCATACAACATTGTTGGAACCACTATTCCTTCAAACATACCCATTTTTGCTTTCCGAGATAATGCTCTCGACTTCCACACATTCTTCAAGGCTCCCAGAATTTTCGCCCCCTCCCCCACCCTATGATCCACTTCCGCTTCCATGGTTCCATCCGCTGCCAGATCCACTCCCAGATATCTAAAACACTTCACTTCCTCCAGTTTTTCTCCATTCAAAAACTGATATGCTGAGGAATAAAAGGAATGCAAACAGCAAAAAAAAAGAAAAAAAAAAAAGACAAGCAATAAGGCCTTATGATTAATGTAATTTTCAAAGTGATGTATGGGGAAAATTATCATCACAGTGTTCTAAAGACAAGCTGTTTTCTGGATGTAGAATTACTACTGATCACAACTTTTCTTTTCTTGTCTCAGGATATTAATCATGGGTCTCCTTCTTCTAGTGAAGGAGAAGGATTAAAATCATTATATTAGAAATACAATCCATAGTTATCTAATTTCTCAGTTGGTTGGATAGATGCTCCCATATAAATGATGATTCATTTCAATAACTGTGCAGAACTTGATGACATGATAAATTCAACATTACCTAACAAACTATGATTAAATATCAATGCTGAATTTGAGAGAGATAATGTCAGTGCCTGAGAATGGTTCCACTTCAGTATATCCTTATATCTTCTAAAATGACTGAAATTTTCTGATCACTTTCAGAGTTCCATTATCCTAAATTTTCAGAAAGCTTATTAAACTTGGTAAAAGTGTCTTCCAAGTATCAAAGCCATCATCTATATTTTGAAGCAATTATGCATTATCTACCAATTGTACAAAATTTTGTTATTTCCCTTACACCATTATATGCATTCTTCCCAATTTCTCTCCCTCCACTCTATTTCCTAACTTTATATTGATGGTGGTGTAAATGCATGATAACTTACACTGCTGGTAGTGTAATTGCAAGACATGGGCCACACAGGCCTTTGGACGAGCTGATTTATTTGTCTGAGGGCAGAATGTAACAACTACACAATAATGCCACCCCACCCACCTGGGCTGAGTTTGTGATTGTCTCCATAGTGCAAAGGCAGTATTACTTTCATTCTTACGTATTTTCTTCATAATTAAGGTGTGTTTTATGTTATCTCAGTGTTATTTTACCATAATTCAGAACTTGATTTTTTTGGTTTTGTAGCTGCATGGAGGTCCATACAATTTTTTCAAGCAACAAAAGGATAGGGTAAAAAAAAAAAAGGAAAACTTAAGAAAGAACCTACCTTTCAAGATAACTTATACACATTCTGGACTATCATACAATGGTCTCCAGATGTAAACAGAGGTATCGTGAAACAAAAATAATCTTTCCAAAGCCAAAGACTCCTTTTGCTTATCTCAAACAGCGAGACTCCTTAACAAATCCAATGGAAAAGACACAAACCTTAAGCTATAGGCTCTAGTTGACAGTCCTGGTTGTGAAGGGTGAACCTACCTCCTTATCTAATCAGGAACACTTCTTGCTAATAAAGATGATGAACAAATAAATGTTCTGACAACAAGAACATCTCTGAATGTCTTGACAAAACATAAAGGACACCATTCCTTAAAGGGACCTTTTTCAGAGTTTGTACCTTTCGCTTGATCTACTGGTGCTTTCATTTGTACTCTTCCCAATCACTTGCACTCCTTTCTTACAGACCATCCATGTACCTCTCACTTCTCTTAAACTATTCATTTAATTTCCTCATTCTTCCAATCATTAAACTTTCCCATATGCCACATTCCTAATTCCATGTAATTAAGTGTTTTAACTACACATTTATGCACTGTTTCCCTAAATAACTCCCATTCCCAATACTTCATTACTCTCACACTCAGCCATTATTTACTAAATTTCCCAAGGTATCTCTTGCTCACTTCTATTTATCTATCAATATCTCTGATGCCTGTTCCCTCCTAGAACTTCCTCAAGCGGGTGGCCATGACAATAGTCTCCATAACTAGTAAACTCCAGTGCAGCTTCTTAGCCTTTAGTGCCTCAATCCAATTAACAGGCCACTAGCAGAGGGCAACTCTAGTGTAGTGTTTGCAGAGGCTCCTACATAATGTTTTACTGACTACTTCTACCTAATGCTCCTGCCTTTTACTAAAACCATCACAAACTGGCCTCCATGAAGAAATTATCAGATATTTCACCTGGAGCCCCTTTTAGTAAATTAACATCACATCCATGAACCTCTACCTTTTCAAGCCAGTGCATTAGCACATAATTCAGCAATGCCTGTTAATACCCAGCACTACTCATCTGTGTGTACTTACACATGAGCATTCTATTAACCCTTAAACTGCTCCCATCATCATCTGACAGTTCAGGGAGGACTGCTCCCATTGTTACACTATGATACAACTATTTGCACATAGCATGGTGTAAGGCATGCAAGGGGGAGGGTGGTTTACAGGGGGTGGTTTGCAGTTAATGGACTAACAATGGCATATGAAGTAGCTGATGAAAACCAAAGAAAGGTCTGCAAAGCATGGTTGTGGTTTCTGTGCACTAAACACAGCAGCTGAAGAATGTATGTGAGTGAATGAAGCCCTTTTTCTATTCTTATATGTTCCTGGACCTCCCAAGCTAATGCAGGATATGACAAACAAGTGCAAAAAGAAAATTGGGAACAACTACAGAAATATTTACAAAAAAAGAACCTTGGATTAACAATCATACAAGATGCAAGGTGGAAGAAAGAAACAGTACCGGTATCATTTATTAAGCAAGATCTGCAGTGAGTGCTACATGCTAACCCTGCCTTTCCTGTAAAATCTTGACACAAATTATATATCTTGCACACTCCTCACCCCAACAGCTGTTTGTATATTTGTTCAAAAGCATGTAGGTGCACAGACATCTAAAACAGCTTACTTACCCAACATGAGCTGGATGTGACAATGGAGGCTTTGGCTGATCTAGGACAGGTGACGGTGATTTCTGGGAAATATCACTACAGTTCCTAGGATTTTCTGCTGCAGCTATCACTTCTTCATCTGTATCAGTCTCTTGCTAAGAAAAGAGATACAGCATTATCAAAATACAAAAATAATCAAATGAAAAAAATCAATATATAGTTTTCTGTCTGTTGAACAAAAGGAAAAGGGTTTAATTCCTATTCTGTTGTCCTTATCAAATATGTAATGAATTCTGTACTTCTTTTGTATTCTCATTTTAGTGGCTTTCTTCAACTTAGTAATCTTCAGCCTTTGGCTGAAATGAATTTTCAATAAACCATTAATGTTATCATCATCATTATTAATGTAGTAAAATCTCTTAAATCAAGCATTCTAAAAACTAGTTCCACTCAAAAAAAAAGTGCAGTTTTGACAATAAAGTATTTCATTCAAAATAAACCAAAAAGTTACAGGCATTCCAATCAAAAACTGGGACTTCTGAGTGGGACTCTCAGAATGCATATTTCAATTCTGTATTGCTTCGATTTCCTTTAGTCTTGTTTCCACCAATATATTTTGATCATTCCTGGTACTGTGTTACTTTTGTCACTAATTTGCTCTTTATACGCTCATATCATGTGAATGTGAAGCAGGAGTAGTACCCTCGCATTTTAAATTTTCCAAAAGAAGGAACAGAGAAGGGGGCCAAGGGAGGATATTCCCTCTAAGGTTTAGTCCTCTGTTCTTAACGCTACCTCATTAGCATGGGAAATGGCGAGTATGTATGAATTTTTTTTTTCATACATATTTGCCATTTCCCCCTTAGCTAAGTAGTGTTATGAACAGAAGACTGAGCCTTGGAGGGAATATCCTCACTTGGCCCCCCTTCTCTGTTCCTTTTTTTTGGTGGATATGACTAATATATAGATGTGTCAAAAAGAATTGGCTGATAGTTCTCTGCTCCATGACTTCAGCCATATCTGATCAATACATGGAGCATCATAGTGGCCCTGGAAACCATTCTGCCTCCCTTGACTGGTGGAGCTGTTCAGACTCAGTGTGGGTGACATGCTGTTTTGATGTAATTTCTCTAAGTTGAATAAGGAAATTTGTAATTTAGAATAGTCATATGTAATGTGAGTTACAAGTTGTGTAAAAAAAAGCTATCTGAGTTTTAAGTTGTTCGTGCTATAGACAGAGAATAAGAATATGTGGACTGAGTTCCAAAAATCCATATGCATGTATGGCAGAAAAGAGACAGCAACTTGGGCTAGGGATAGGAATATGATAGTCACTGCAGTAATGGCTCAGAATGCTGCCAGCTCTAATCCTCCTGATACCTAGCCTACCACCACTGTCTGCTTACATACAAGATAAAAATAACTTTTACAAATGCAGAATAAGAAATACATTCTTTAAGTTAAGCAGAATAAGCTTATGTGTACTGTTTATCAAAAATATGGTAAAATTATCAAAATTCTAAAATAATCATTCTAATCAATGAACTGAGAAAAAGAATCTTTTAAGAAGCAAATACAGACCACTTCCTCATCCGAATTGACATCAACAGACAATCCATCATCAGAGTCAGGTTCTTCAACAATTTGCACAGGAGGCACTACCTTTCTTGGACGACCCCTGCAATATAATGTTTCATTTGCAATCAGTCGTCAGGATTATAATAGGATGTTCAGAAGGAAGTATTCTGATATCATTAGTGCTATTCTATGAAAACAGAAAGTTTACTGGCATTAAACAATGACAGTGAACATAGTTTTCTATTAATAAAATCATACATCTATCTTTCCATCATCTTAAATTCTGTTCCTATCTACATGGATGGATCAAAATCACACAACTTCAAAGATTACCTAAACATATCTCTGGTTTCAGAAGTGGTAGAGGATGTGTGGATCAGGTGTTTGCTTTGAAGAATGTATGTGAGAAATACTTAGAAAAGCAAATGGATTTGTATGTAGCATTTATGGATCTGGAGAAGGCATATGATAGAGTTGATAGAGATGCTCTGTGGAAGGTATTAAGAATATCAGGTGTGGGTGGCAAGTTGTTAGAAGTAGTGAAAAGTTTTTATCAAGGATGTAAGGCATGTGTACGTGTAGGAAGAAAGGAAAGTGATTGGTTCTCAGTGAATGTAGGTTTGCGGCAGGGGTGTGTGATGTCTCCATGGTTGTTTAATTTGTTTATGGATGGGGTTGTTAGGGAGGTGAATGCAAGAGTTTTGGAAAGAGGGGCAAGAATGAAGTCTGTTGTGGATGAGAGAGCTTGGGAAGTGAGTCAGTTGTTGTTCGCTGATGATACAGCACTGGTGGCTGATTCATGTGAGAAACTGCAGAAGCTGGTGACTGAGTTTGGTAAAGTGTGTGAAAGAAGAAAGTTAAGAGTAAATGTGAATAAGAGCAAGGTTATTAGGTACAGTAGGGTTGAGGGTCAAGTCAATTGGGAGGTAAGTTTGAATGGAGAAAAACTGGACAAAGTAAAGTGTTTTAGATATCTGGGAGTGGATCTGGCAGTGGATGGAGCCATGGTAGCAGAAGTGAATCATAGGGTGGGGGAGGGGGTGAAAATCCTGGGAGCCTTGAAGAATGTGTGGAAGTTGAGAACATTATTTCGGAAAGCAAAAATGGGTATGTTTGAAGGAATAGTGGTTCCAACAATGTTGTATGGTTGCGAGGCGTGGGCTATGGATAGAGTTGTGCGCAGGAGGGTGGATGTGCTGGAAATGAGATGTTTGAGGACAATGTGTGGTGTGAGGTGGTTTGATCGAGTAAGTAATGTAAGGGTAAGAGAGATGTGTGGAAATAAAAAGAGCATGGTTGAGAGAGCAGAAGAGGGTGTTTTGAAATGGTTTGGGCACATGGAGAGAATGAGTGAGGAAAGATTGACCAAGAGGATATATGTGTCAGAGGTGGAGGGAACGAGGAGAAGTGGGAGACCAAATTGGAGGTGGAAAGATGGAGTGAAAAAGATTTTGAGTGATCGGGGCCTGAACATGCAGGAGGGTGAAAGGCTGGCAAGGAATAGAGTGAATTGGATCGATGTGGTACACCGGGGTTGACGTGCTGTCAGTGGAGTGAATCAGGGCATGTGAAGCGTCTGGGTTAATGCCATGGAAAGCTGTGTGGGACCTGGATGTGGAAAGGGAGCTGTGGTTTCGGGCATTATTGCATGACAGCTAGAGACTGAGTGCGAATGAATGAGGCCTTTGTTGTCTTTTCCTAGCGCTACCCCACACACATGAGGGGGGAGGGGGATGGTATTCCATGTGTGGCGAGGTGGCGATGGGAATGAATAAAGGCAGACAGTGTGAATTGTGTGCATGGGTATATATGTATGTGTCTGTGTGTGTATATATATGTGTACATTGAGATGTATAGGTATGTATATTTGCGTGTGTGGACGTGTGTGTATATACATGTGTATTGGGGTGGGTTGGGCCATTTCTTTCGTCTGTTTCCTTGCGCTACCTCGAAAATGCGGGAGACAGCGACAAAGCAAAATAAAAAAAAAAAAATCTCTGAATTATGTTTTGTGAGCTAAAGTGACTATAGGTTTCTTTGTTAAAAGAGTAAAAGCATTTCTTATATTTTCATTTTACAAATCAACAATTTTGCCCACAATAGGGTGAGCCCACCCCATATCTGAGATGAATGAGGTACGTACAGCAAGTAATCAGCCAAGTGAAAATTCCATTTCATACTTGTCAGTTATCTGCATTAGCAAGGTAGCATCAGGAATATGTGAAAAACAACCTCATTCATTCATATTCATTATCAATAGATACATACACAGTTGGTATCTGAGTCTGGGAGGAACTTGAGTATTAATGTACATATAAGTAATTTAGATAGAAGTAAAGTTATAAGGGGAGAGAGAGATACATTGGGTGTAGTGTGAGTCTGAATGAAGAGAACCTGTAGGAAGTGAAGTGTTTTAGATACATAGCAATGGACAAGGCAGTGAATGCAAGCATGGGAGCTGAAGTGAGCCATGGGGTGGGTAAGGGGTGAAAAGGTTCTGGGCATATTGAGGAATGCCTGGAAAGGGACATCACTCCATGTGAGGGCAAAGATGGGTACTTTTAACGATGTAGAGGTCCCAACAGTGTTACATGGATGTAAGACCTGGTTCCTAGATGACAAAGTACAAAAAAAAAGGAATGTGTTGGAAAGGAAATGCTTAAGGACAATATGTGGTACGAGCTGGGTTAAGTGAGTAGGATATGATTAGGTAAGAGAGAAGTGTGGTAGGAAGAGGAGTATGTATGAAAGAGCTGAAGAGAGTGTGGTTAAAATGATCTAAGACATATGAAGAGGATGAGTGAAGAAAGGATGACCAAGTGCACACACATATCAAAGCTGAAAGAAAATGAAGGAGGAGGAAACCAGTAGGAAAGGTGAAGGATGGAGAAAATGCTTCAAATGTTTAGGGACAGAACATATAGAAGGGTGTAAAGTGCGCAAGGGATAGACTGAATTGGAGCAATGTAGTATACAGTGGGTAATGTGCTAACAGTGTGTTGACCTGGAGAATATGAAGTGGTTTGGGGAAACCAAAGTAAAAATCTGTGGGGTCTGGTTGTGGACAGGGGGCACTAGTTTTGGTGCATCATACATGACAGTCAGAGAGAGGATGTACACAAATGAGGCCATTTCTTTGTATATTCTTGACACTACCTTATTAAAAAGGGAAATGACACGTAGGTATGAAAGAAAAAATAAATATACATTGCAATGAGGGTATTACTATACTATGCCTGCTTCAGGTTACATCACATAAATATTTACCTTTGCAAAGGCAGTATTGTTATCAGATGATGAAAGGGAAGACAGTCTTACTAATGAACTCCTGATTAACCCACCTACTTGTTAAGTTGTCCACTCCCTAACAGACCCATTCCTTTAGTTAACTACTCCTTGAGCGAATTTCTTAGCCATCTCATTCTAAGGAAGTTCATTGTTTCCCGACTTCACTGTACAACAGCCTCAAAGTTATAAGCATTCCAGAAAAAGAGGTCTTGGGATTAAAATAACACTATATTGCTGCAATTCCTACTAGATTTCACCTACTTGTGGTAATGCCCCAAGTGAAAAGTCAGCTTCAGCACGGCAGTATAATTGTCAATGCATGAAAAGGAGAAAAATCTCAACAAAGAAATTTTCACTTCAGAGAAGTCCACCATTTTTGTACTACAGACTATAATGCAACCTTTAAGCTGTAAGAGTCCTATAAAGGGGTCCTGGTGTCATCTGATTAAATTTATATCGTATTACTCATTGCTTGAGTGTATACTTCAACTAGGTGACTAAAGTATCTAAATAATGATACAAGGTTAAAAATACTATGCTATGCTAAAGATCAGTCACAATTCATGATGCACAAAACCATGCCAGCCTGCTTCACAATAATCAAGTACTCATTCTCAAGCCTTCTACTCTGGGTACATAACTTTCAATACTGAACCAATCCTACTTAAAAGAATATGTACCACAATATATACTAACCGGGGCCTGGGTGCACCATGGCCTGCAGAAGTCATATCTACTGAAGATCCTTGACCCCTGCCTCGACCTCTACCTCTACCTCTGCCTCTACCTCTGCCTCGGGATGCTTTCCCTTCCATCAAACTCTCACCTGAAAAGTGTATTTGGCTCTTTGCTAAAATTGCAAGATAGGCCTTAGCATATACTGTATATGCAAATTTTACCCTGATCACAAAAATCTATGATTTTATGTTACTTGTAAGAGATAGAGGCATTAACTTAATGTGTGATGAAGGGTTTAAATGTGCCATCACTTGTTAAGTCATGAATAGCAAGAATAAATTCTCAATGACTTGGATGCTAAACTAATACTTCTAAATCAAGAAGAAAACAAAATAGATTTCTGAGAGTATGTTCTTGACTTTTAACTTTCAGACTAATAAAAAACTGCAATATGCATGGTACTGATAGAAGTACTATAGGAATTTTGCAATGCTTCACTGAAAATCAATAGCTACCACAGATTCCAAGGTCACTGACAAGCTTATAAGAAAATGCCAGAGCAGATTAAGCACTAAGCAAAAAGACTTTTTACGATATAAATGTAATATGCTTCATGATCTTTTAAAGTTCAGACCATTAACACATCACTGCCTTCCTATTTCTGAGGAATCCCATGTAGCTGCACTTTACATACCCAAAGCTTTTGATAGGGTGTGGCATTGAGGTCTCACCTCTACACTCCCCTATTTTGGCTTACCTTCCTCACTTTTCTCTCTCACATCTAACTTTCTCTGGCCAATCTATCTCTGTGAATATTGATGGATCAGCCTTCCCCAATTTCTCCATCAATGGTGGTGTCCCTAAGGTTCTGTCCTGTACCCTACACTTTTTCTCCTTTTTACCAACAATTTACTCTCCTCCTCAAATAACCATATGCACTCATATGCTGTTGACTCAACACTGCATTCCTCTACATCCTTCAATCCTGCTCCTTCTTCTCTTACTCGATCTTGTCTCAACACAACTTCCTCAATAAGATCAGACTTGGACAAGATGTCTCAAAGGGGGTAGATGAAACTTGATTAAGTTTTATGCCTCCAAGACCCAGTTTCAACCCATCTCTATTGAAAATTCCTCTTAGCTTTCCTCTCTCTCCTTTGACGGTTCTATAATTCCACCTCTTGACTCAATGAACATACTTGGTATCACCGTAACATCACCTCTTTCTTTCTGGAAATAGCTAAGTTTGTCCCTAAGAAACTGAGAGTCCTGCTTATATGATGAAATTATTAGATAAAGTTGATTGGAAATGGTATGACTTATAAACTCTCCAAGGATAATATCAAAACTTGACCTGCAAGCCCTATACTTTAATTCTGATTCACTTCCCCTTCTATATGTATTGCTTTGGTTTTTGCTTCTGAGAGCTGGCTGCTCGTGTGCCCCCACCAAAATCTACACCAAGCAATACTCAGCAAACCTCTGCGTCACATGATTAATGTGTAGCCATCGGCAATTCAAGGGTGGTCCATTTTGATAAACTGTTTCTTTCTTTACACCTAAAAGCTTTGGAATTCTCTACCCTCTCATGTCTTTTCCAGTATATACGACCTGGCACATCTTAAGACAGGTTTATCACTTCTTTCAAAATTCAGAAATACTTTCCTTTGTCTCTTCTTTTTCCCTTTCTTAATCTCCTCTATATTTCAGCAAAGGCCAAGCCTTGATGTGGACTCTTGTCTTTGAAAAAAAATCCCATTCTTCCTACTTATAATATGCATCTCACTCTCCTTATGATACCTGGCATCCCAAAGCCTTCATTATTCCATCCTTCTATATCTGCTTTGGTCTCCCCTTCTCTTTTGCTGATAATGCTTCTGACATGTATATTCTCTCTGTCAATCTTTCTTCCTTTGTCCTCCATGTAGCTTGAACCAACACCCTGGTCAGTCCTCCCAATAAGACTAAGGTTAATAACACATCTCTCTCTCTCTCTCTCTCTCTCTCTCCCTCTCTCTCTCTCTCTCTCTCTCTCTCTCTCTCTCTCTCTCTCTCTCAATTTTGACATAATCAACCTACTTCATTCACATATCCTACTCAAGCATTTAATTTCCAGCCAAACCATCCTCTTCCTTTCTTTTACATTTAAAGCCTAGAACTCAAATCCATACAATTCTATTCAGATTAACATACCTTCACTCAGACCCATCTTCACTCTTACAGACAGTAACCTTTTCTTCCATGTGCTCCTTATAAAAGCTATGGCCCTTGACTCCTCTTCCAACCCATGACTAACTTCAGCCCCTATAGTTTCATCTGTTGCCACATCTACCCTAGGTGCCTAAAGCACCCAACTTCCTCTAAGTCCACTCAATCCAAACTTACAATTAAACAATTCTGTCTTAACCCCCTCGTGCATCTCATTTCTTTCCTTTTGTTCACATCTACTCTCATGGTTCTCCTTTCACATACTCTCCCATACTCTGTCACCAGGTTTGGGAATTTTAATTTGAGTCTGAGCATTGTCATCTGCCAACAACAAATGGCTCACATTTACATGCTTCCCATTCTCAGTATACTGCACATATGCTCTTTACTCAAAGGCCATTTTATTTGCCTCCCTGACCACCTCATCCATTAACAGATTAAATGGCAAGTGACATCATACCCCCTTGATTCATAACCACCTTCACTGGGAGCCACAGAACATCCTCCCTTCCTACTCACACATGTGCCTTACTCTCCAGGCAAAAGCTTCTCCTAGCATTTAGTAATTTTCACTTCATCCCACATATCTGGAGCTTCATCCATAAGGCATCTCAGTCAACCTATCATGTGATTTCTTCTAACACATAAATGCCATAAACAAGTGACTCTCTCAAAATCTTTCTTACACACATTCTTTAAAGCAAATACTGGGTCTACACACCCTCTGCTTCTGAAACCACACTGTTCCTCTACAGTATGATTTCAACCCTTAGATCACCATTATCTCTTACATATAATCGGGTATTCTCATCAGACTAATACCTCTACAATTTGAAAATTCACAGATGTCCTCTTTGCTTTAACTCAAGGGCACTAAATAAGCACTTTGCAAGCTCTCAAGCACCTCAGCTTGGGTCATGCATACGCAAAAATGCCTGAATAACAAATCATATGACACTGCCACCCCCTGTCTTGAGAAACTGAAGGGCAGTCCCTTCTACTCCTATAACATTTCATATTTCATATTACATAAAGCTCTATCTTCTCTGTTTATGTCATTTCATTCATCCTGACTATCCCTTTGCATCCCACCTCATTCCAAACATATCAAACCTCTTCCCCATCATCTAACACATTCAAAATGTACTTCTAAACACTCATCCACTTGGTATAACACCTTTGTCTATGATTTTTCCATTTACTTTCCTCCTTGCTGTCCCCATCAGTTATTTGTTTTCTTCACATTATTCACCTTCCAAAAACGTTTCTAACTCCCTCAAGTTCATCAATATTCTCTCTCCCCATTTCTCATTTGCCCTCTTTTTCAGCAATTGTACCTTTCTCTTGACTTTACACAACTTTCTCTAGTTCTCCTCCCAATGATTTGCACTATTCCTCTGCAGATAATGTTCACACACCTCTCTCTTCTGTTTCACATAATAATCTAGTTTCCTCATTCCACTATTTCCTAACTTTTCTCATAAGTCCACATCCCACCTTTTGCATGCCAACCATAACTTCCAGCTCTTTACAGGTCTCTTTCAAAAACTAAAGTCTTAGTCACACTTGCTTCTATCTTAAAATGAACAGAAAAAATTCACATATACTCATGAGTCCACTTCTTTTAAAACTTTGACAAAACTTTTACTTAAACTTCAACAAGAGAGTCTTCTTTCCTCTTAGTTTTTACTCTCCAATTCATATGCATATCATTCACAATCATCATTTTTTCAATACCTGGTGCACATTGTGGAAAGAGGCTGGATATTGGCTGCAGGGCTGGTACAGGGGGTGTATTTCCCGGGGGTGGGAATGAGAGGACTGGAGTCATGGGTGTGCTGGGGGTTGGAGGTCCTGCGTCAATGTCACCATCAGTGCTGATGTCTGCTACAGATGCAACCAACTCTTGCAGGAAATCAAACCTTTTTTCTGCCATGATGCATTGCTTTCTGTAAAAATGAGAAAAAACTCAAAACCAATCATAACATATAAACAATGTGTACATAATATTGTAGTGTAATTCATCTACAGAATCAAGGTTCTATAAATTCATAAGAAAACAAGAGAAGATCTTTCAAAATACAGTGTGTTTGATTGTTTTAGTTCCCTTTTTGTGGCACATCAAATGCTACAGTTTATGTAAAAGATATATTGTGCCACATTTTTCATCATTTTGTATATCTTGTTTTTGCCCAGTTTCTCATTCATTTTCATTCTTTTCTTTATCCAACAGTCCTATTATCATCACTGTTTGAAGATGCTAAGTGATTCTTTTCCTTGTCCAAAGATGCCATTGACAGTCCTGAGGGGATTTAGTTTGTGCGAGTTTGCTTTGTAGTGAGTCAAATGTCATATGGATGTCATATGTAATACCTAGTATGGTTAGGGTGCTCATAAGTGGAAATGGTTTGTCATTCAGGGTTATGGGAAGGTGCAGGTTGGATTTATGCCTGTCTAGGGTTAAGAGAGTGATGTTAGGTTTTTGTGGGAATGGAGACAATATGTTTGAGTGAGACAATACTCGGACTGTGTGATGTACTGTTGCATGTCTACTGTCACTGGAGTTGTATCAGGGTGTTGTAATTTGACTGTAAGGTTCTCTGAATGTGAAAGGAATTTACAGTGTTAAATGTGAGAGGTGCAGGGATGTAAAGCAGGTTCAAATTATTCATATATGATGTGGTTTTAAAGTTTCAATTCAAATGCTTTCTACATGAAGTACATAAAAGAATACAGAGGAAAATGGTAGGCTAGACAGGACAAATAAGGGAGCCAGGGAGCAAAAAGAGGGTGGCATTTGTGAACAGACTAGCCCAAAACCACAAATAAAACATGAGCTATAATTCAGTGCAAAAAGTAAGTACCATAAGGGTACAGCAAACAGATATGTTATATATGAATCTAAATGAATGAAAACCATGATAAAAGCAATTCATATGAGCCAAAAGTTAAATTTGTCCAGTTCCAACAAATACAGAAAAAGGGGATAGTAACTAATATTGAGGCCCCTTGCCTACCAAGGTGATAAGTAAACACACTTAGAATAATATATACCATTCACCAACAACAGTTTCAAGTTTTGAGTATACATGGTTTTCCATAGCATGATCAAATCTTATTTCTGAGCAATGGGTTTCTTGAAGCCCAGCCCAGCAGATCACTGCAGCAGGAAGAGGAGTGGAGGACTGTCATATCCAAGCAGTGTTGCTAAGGTTAGCAATGAGGGAGCCTTTAGTATGGCATAGCTGGCGGCTGCTTGCAGAAGTATGGAGGTATAGCACCAGGGGTGACATAATGCTGTCATTTCTTCGTACTTTCAGTAAACATGCATGTTGTTTCTGGAGTATAACATGCTTATTTTCATCCTTGAAATGTTCATCATGGGACTTAAGGTATGCTCCTCTTTCCCATAGGGCCCTGTACCTTACCAACCAGTTTTGCCAACTACATGGTTCTTTCACGACTATAACTCCAGTGATTGGCAAAAGGACTACTGCAATGAGGACCTGTTTATCTAATATATAAAATATTACTTCTAAGTCTAAAATGAATACAGGTACGAATATTCTACCAAAGCACCAACATCATTATAAGATACAAAGAATCAAATGTCTAGAGACTATACTATACTCACAAGTGGGCAGGAGTCAGGGTTCGGGCATGACGGGCTGTAGTGATCTCGCCTGCCCGAGTCAGCAAAGATTCCACAAAGAGCTCAAGTCCTCGAGGTGTTCACAGTTAAGGAAATACAAATTCAGAAAAAAAACTGTGAAGCAGTAACATTTTCAAGAAGTTCTAAAAACACTAGGTAAACATACAACCCAATGATACAAGATTCACTAAGCTATTGGCTTTCATTGTGGACAGTACCCCATATGTATATACTTTTTTAAACTGTACTTGTTCACAATTTTTCAAGATAGTAGGGTAATGCCAAGAACAGAATAACAGCCTCACTTGCTCATTTCCAATCTCTAGATGTCACATATAAAGCAATGAATTTAGATCCTCCATCCACTGCCAAGTTCCAGACACCATTCCATGGATTCATCTGACTTTGCATTTTCTGCTTCAGTTTCCTGACAGCATATCACTTCCTGTTTGCCATGTTACTCATCATCCCACCCTATGCACACCTTTCACCCTCCTAAATGTTCATGACCCAACAAATTAAAGTCTCTTTTACTTCATCCTTAAATCTCCCTCTTCATTTTCCCCACCCCTTGCTTCCTCCAATTTTGACCCTTATTTCCACTTAGGTAGTCTTTCTTTAATCATCCTTTCTAAACCAGGACAGCACACCAAGATCCATTTTCTCCATCATTATCTACTTACTATTACACATCTCTCTGACCCTATCATTCCTTACACATTCAACCCTTCTCTCCACAAATTGTTCTCAAACATTTCATTTCTAACACAACCACCCTCTTCAATTCTTTTTCTTCAGCGACCATGTTTGCACTAATACAACACCACTTGGACTCCTGCATCATCATACATATTGCACTCATCTTTACCCTTAATGACACACATTCCTTAATGCAGCTCAAGAACTTAGCCCTTTTCCCCACCCAGCAATTCACTTCAGCTCCCATACTTCCATCTACTGATATATCTACTTCCAGGTATCTAAAGCATTTCCCTTCCTTCAGACCTTTCCCATTCAAAGTCATATATAAAGCAACCTGTCTTGCCACCAGTTACACCTCATTACCTTGCTTTAATTCACATTAACTCTTAACAGAATATGTGCCACTGTACAAAGGCAAAGGTGATAAAGGTGAGGGCTCAAATTACAGAGGTATAAGTCTGTTGAGTATTCCTGGGAAATTATATGGGAGGGCATTGAGAAGGTGAAGGCATGTACAGATCATCAGATTGGGGAAGAGCAGTGTGGTTCCAGAAGTGGTAGAGGATGTGCAGATCAGGTGTCTGCTTTGAAGAATGAGTGTGAGAAATACTTAGAAAAACAAATGGATTTGTATGTAGCATTTATGGATCTGGAGAAGGCATATGATAACAGGGTGGTTGAGAGCGCAGAAGAGGGTGTATTGAAATGGTTTGGTCACATGGAGAGAATGAGTGAGGAAAGATTGACAAAGAGGATATATATGTCAGAGGTGGAGGAAACGAGATGTGGGAGACCAAACTGGAGGTGGTAGGATGGAGTGAAAAAGATTTTGAACAATTGGGGCCTGAACATGTAGGAGGGTGAAAGGCATGCAAGGAATAGAGTGAATTGGAATAATGTGGTATACCGGGGTCAACGTGCTGTCAATGGATTGAACCAGGGCATGTGAAGTGTCTGGGGTAAACCATGGAAAGTTTGTGGGGCTTAGATGTGGAAAGGGAGCTGTGGTTTCAGTGCATTAAACATGACAGCTAGAGACTGAGTGTGAACAAATGTGGCCTTTGTTGTCTTTTCCTAGCGATATCCTGCACGCATGGGGGGTGAAGGGGGTACCATTTCATGTGTGGCGGGGTGGCAAAGGAAATGGCTGAGGGTAGCAAGTATGAATATGTATAAGTGTATATATGTTTTTGTCTGTGTATGTATATGTATGTATACAATGAAATGTATAGTTATGTATATGTGCATGTGTGGGCCTGTATGTATGTACATGCGTGTGTGGGTGGGTTGGGCCATTCTTTTGTCTGTTTCCTTGTGCTACCTTGCTAATGTGGGAGACAGCACCAAAGCATAATAATAAAAAATAAATATATGTACATATATCTTTTTCCTGCATTAGAGAGGTAAAGACTAAAAAGGCCAAATCTGCTCACATACATTCTCTAGCTGTTACGTATAATGCACATATATAATTTTTACAGCCTTCAGAGAGCTAGCCACTTCCACAGGGCAGGGCCACACATCAAGAACTATGTAGTTATTTTGTATTTGTCTTCATGAGGTGAGTGCAGGACAATGAAGGGGTACGTACTCAGCATCTTCAGCATGGGCCTTGCATCATGGGCATGAAGGTTCTTGTGATATTTGTGATATGCTGAATCAACATTTGTGAAACTAGAGTGAAAAATGAAGCACAGAACAAAGACAATAAAGAGTACCATGTGCAAGTCTGGTGAGTGTAGTTTCAGCATATGGTTGCTTTTTGAGCAATATTATACAATGATAAATTTATATGACATGACATGCTGCCATAAAAGGATATAGATGATGACTGGGACTGCTGCAGCCACTTTCCCAACTTCCTCATCTGTCTGCATTATCTTCTTGATTCTAGCCTGGAAAGGAAATGCAGCAATCAAAATAAAGAATTTCACAAATAAACTAAACTAGTGAATAACAAAGTACAGATAATCAAATGGAAAATTTACAGTCCATGTGATGTACCAGTAAGTATGTTCTGTTAGGTACAAAACTATATTTTGACAACATTTAAGGAAAGAAACTTTTGGTACCTTGATCTATTAAAAATTGCGATTCTAAAAGTGATTAAATGTTAAAACCTAAGCTGAGGGGCAGATAATCTATAATTCTGACCAAATGATAGTGCATTTGAGTGTATATGAGAAATTCAGGAGCTACTTAATGCTTCTAATTAAAATTCCTTGTACAAAAATAAGTATAAACCCCATTTTGCTATGGCTTAAATTTCTGGTTAAAAAATAACACCATATATTAACAAAACCATACCTAATCTGATCTTAAATAAACTACCCGAAAATAACACATTTCACCTTACGTTGGTTCTGGCAGCCTCTCTTTCTTCACTGCTTGGTCAAGGACTAAGCCACAGAGTTGGTCCTATGATAGTAAAGCTGTCTGAGGCTTCTCCCCACTGGCCTATGTATCTTTCACAACTTGGCTGATAAAATACATTTTGCAGATATCTACTGAATGAATATATAAGGTTCTCCATTGGGTCACCCAACAGACTGCGAGTTTAATAGTTTCACACCTAATATGTTTACACTATTTTTTTCTTCATATACTTAAGGAAGCATTTGATTTCTGAGGTGATAATTTAGTCTTCCAAGCCTGTTATGCCAGTAAGAAACAATTTCTAAGCAATGCCTGGGAATCATGCCCTCAAGAACTTTCCATGAAAAAAAAAATCACAATACAGCATATCTCTCCCATCAGCACACCATAAAGACATTCCCTGACAGAAACCAAAGCAGACTGTGAATAACCTTTGTACCTTTGTGTATACTCTAGTCCAGCAATTCTGACTAAAGTAGTCTGGAGTTTACTTGGAGTAATTTTGGAGGTCTTCCAACCCTAGAGATTAGGCTGAGCCCAAGTCAATGAGTTTAGTCACTGGAAGCCACAGCCTGCGGGCCTATGCAGATACTTATCCAAGGCCTTCTTAACATTCTCCACTGTACATCCTAAAGGGTTTCTGATGGCAGCAAGCAGTTGAATAGTCTTGGGCCCTGGATGTTCAAAGGGTTTTCTCTTTTTGTGCATATTGCACCTTCAGATTTTATGGGTTATACTTTTCTATCTTTCATGCCAGTCATGCTAAACAGGAGTCAATTCTGAGAGTAAGTAGATGACTATGCCCTTTAGGACGTTTCATCTGTAAATGATGATATATCTTACCCATTTTCCCTCCAGAGAGTACAGTCTCAAAGATTTTAGTCAATCCCTGTAGTTCAGATCCTTTCTTGCAAAAATACAGGCTATGAAAGATCTCAACTCTTTTCAATTCAGCAATATCACCCACCTTGTAAAGCAATGTTAGTGTACAGCAGTATTCTGTTCACTGCAGTTCTTACCTTGAACAGCATCTTCGCTGGTGTTTCCTTCTATCTTGAAGGTTTGTCTGTCTTTAAAGTTGAAATTAGTATACAATGTACAACAAAAGTGTGTGGAAAAGTGTCCTCACTGGTTTAAAATGTTGAAGTTTTACATAACCAATGTATCATCTGTCAAGAGACTATAGCATGTCTGTTTATTGGTATATTTGCTTTAATATTTGCTAGCAAGCTCCTTAATATCTTGCTATCTTAAAGGTGGGAAGCAGAGGGAAAATGCCTGGTACATACAATGGCGAAATAATTCGGAATGAGATCATAATTTTTCTTTCCATCCATGATCGCCATTTCCTACAATAGCGAAGTAGTGCCAGGAACTTATAAAAAAAAAAGGCCACATCTGCTCACATCATTTTCTTATCATAGTTTTAAAAGTACAAGCACAAAACTAAAATATATAAGAATTAAAGACTCATGTTTAGGTGAACTAAACTTACTCTAGTAATAATGGTAGCTACACCCATTAACATCCATAATCTTTAGTCATTGATAACATTAACATCCATAATCTTTAGTCATTGATAAATGAGATGATAATTATGACTACCGTATATCATCAAACTTTATTGCTTCAGTGGGGTGGCAGTTAGAGTTGCAGACTTTTAAACCACTACCCTGAACTCCATCTCTGATTTTCATGTGCATTTTTGAAAAGGCTGCAAATCCTGCACCTGACTTGATAAGCAAGCCACTTTGTTTGTTTTGTGTGACTTATGTCGCTTAATGTCGGCATATGTGAAGGATGCTACACATCTTATACTTGTGAGATGTTCTGGGAGGGTAATAAACCTCACACCATTGAGCCTGGCAGAGAGCTTTCAGTTCTTTTATCATGTTGTATAGGGGAGACAGTGTTATTTCTTCCTCTGACAGTTTTCCCATCCTCTGACCCATGACTGAGTTTGAAATACGTGTGCATGGCATACGTTATGACTGTCTTAAGGATTAAGCCTCATTATCCTAGCCATATGGTGATCCATGCAGTACTGGTTCAAGCAGTGCCTTACCTTTAATGATGATTTTCTTATTTATGGGTGGTAAAATCTCCATCTTTCCTCTGAGTGCCATGTGTCTTTGAAAGTTTAACTTTTTGGGTACTAAAATTTACATTTTCCCCAGTATGATGCACCTGTTTTACCAAACACGCAAATTATCTTTGCATGACATCTGCATATTTTGGAAATCAAGTGATATCCTTGTTCTTTCTCTGTTTCACTCTTCCCATGTCTCTCCTTATCTATGATTAAGTGCGTGATGGCTTCCTGGCCTACACTTTCTAAGTCACTTTCCATATCATTTGCCACCCTCTCATTTCATACCTTATTGTCTCTCCATTTCCATATCTAAGCTTGTGGCTTCCTTTTATGTACTATGATTGCTCTCCTTATCCATGACTAAGCTTTGATGGCTTCCTGGCATACTCATTATGTCTCTTTCCACAGTATTTTCTCCCTCTCTTTTCAAACCTAAGGCAGTCTATCTGTGCAAGAGAAAAAGAGAGAGAGTACCTCCCTACTTAGGAGTACTTAAAACAGAATTTTGCCATGATGGCAAAAAAAGACCCATGAAAACAAGGCATATAACATCCTTCACATTAACCAATATACAAGGAGTTACATCTCACAGAATCCTTTTTTGACAACCTTGGTATCCTGGTCCTTAACATAACCTACCACAAATAAAGCTGAAATAGCTTGGAAATGAAACTGTAGCTGAGAATTCCATGAGAAAAAGTTTGGATGACTACCTGCAAAAAAGGGAACTACTGTATTGTGACAAAGGCTCTGTTAGCAAATGGTGGAACCAATCAAAAATATCACCTTAAACCCTACATTTCACATATGATGTACACCTAATCTGTGACATGACCATTTCATATACATTGTACTTTAATCAAAACCTACCAAAAGTAAGTACAAATATGGATATTGAACCATTAGGGTAAAACAAGTTGCCATGTTAAGGAATTTGGCTATCTAATTTCTATGGTAAACAGATAAATAAGAACCAATCAGTGAGATGGCTTAGACACAATGGGAATCCCTCCTGGGTGGTAGAACACACGAACATGTGAAATGTATGACTAAAAAAAAACAACACCAAACATGCATCAGATGTGTTTTAATGAAAAAAGTACAGTTGTCCAGACTCAAATGAGTAAGATGTTTCTTCTTTAGGAACCAAAATGGTAGCAGGCCTTTTCAAAAAAAAAAAAAAAAAAACCATAGTTCACTAAGCAAATAACAGCAAACCTGTCAAGTAAACTAACCGACAAACTCAAAAAATCTTAATAGACCAAGAAAAATAAGAAGATAAACCATTAAGGGGATAGGAAAAAACAAAATATTTTAATTCATGTGTAAATGTGAACTGAGGACCACAATCCAAACAGGTCCACTGAGAATGGGTGTGGGAAAATACACAGATGATTTCCAGAGAATGAAAGACATACTAAAAAAAGCAGTACAACTGTTCAATAAGCTAAAAATCACCTTAAAGATAAAAGACCCAACTGGTGCTTTCCTTGACAATAACCCCATTAGTATAGACCCTATCACACCACAGGACTTTAAGAGGGCAACTGATAACAAGCTCATGCACTGCCAAAGGAGCAGACTCTCTGAACACTATATTCATAAATGTAAAAAACTTGCACCTTATTTATGTTGAAGGTTCCAGTCAGGGACGCAGCAGCTTGCCGAGTACTGCATGATCTAGCTAGTGGTGTGGGCACACAAGCAGCCAGCTCTCAGGAGAAAATACCAAAGTAATACCTTAAGAAGAGGGAAAGTGAACTAACATTGCCGAATGGGGTAAGGGGTCAAGTTTGAAAGTTAGCCTGGGACTGCTTTCAACTCAATTGTAGGGATGCAGAGCTAAAACCACCCCAAATGTGACAGCAATACTCCACACAAGGAAGAATCAATCCCTTGTATATAAAGAGCAATTGTTCAGAAGAAATTTCAACATCTGAACTGGACACCTAGTTTCTTAGAGGCAGACTTGGCTATTCCTGTAGTTGTGGGGTTTCCAAAAAAGAATGGATGTTACAGTAATACTATGTATGTCCAATGAGTCAAGAGGTGGAATTACAAAACCATCAAAGGAGACACAGGAGTTGAGGAGTTTTTGATAAGAGAGATGAATAGAAGAAAATGAGTCTTGGAGGCATTAAACTTAACAAGATTTTGTGTATCTCACTGAGATATCCTATCCAAGTCTGAGTTTACTGAGGAAGCTGTGTCATGATGAGATGCAGATTGAGTGAAAGAAGAGGGAGCAGAATTGAAGGATGTGGATGAATGCAATGGATTATTTGAAGAAAGGAAATTGTTGAAAAAAGAAGAAAAAATGCAGGGGACAAGACAGAACCTTGAGGGCCACTGCTGTTGATGAAAGAGAAAAGGGGATAGGCTGATCCATCAACAACCAGAGAGATAGATGAGCCAGAGAGGAAGCTAGATATGAAGGAACAAAGAGAGGGAGGGAAGCCAAAAGAGGGGAGCTTAGAGATGAGACCCTAATCCCATACCAGCACTGATAAAAGCAGAAGAGCTTTTCCAAACCTGATATACCTGATTCCTTGCCTGAATGGCATCACTACATACGAGACATATAAACAAAAAGAAAATATCAGTACCAAAAGCACAAAACATCCTTTAGAAAGAAGCCTGGGCACATCCAGAGGTCTGAAACTAACTCATCTGTCAACAGTCCCTCTATTGTATTCTACAAAGAAGGAAGCAAATTAGCACCCACTACTGCTAAAACATACGCAAAAGGACTTCCTTCTACAGCTAAAAAAGAAATGGGTTTCGAAATATTTATACATATACTACAGCATAACTTGCAAAATTGCAACATCATACAAAAAAATCCATGGAGCCTAATTCATCATTTCTGAACCCTAACACATTAAGTTTTCTATTCAAAAAATATTCCACTATTTTATCACTTGCATAAAAATTAATTTGTACTATCACTAAACACAGCATGTTACATTTCACTTGCAAAACCCAAAAATACTGTCTAAGAGCAGTGCCTCCTTAGCCTCTCAGCCCAAAATCTTTCATTATCCATTCAAGATGTCTGTGTAATATCTGTATCAGAAGCCAATCACAACTCTAGATTTTTTTTGGCAAAAAATGTGACCTCTATGCACCAGAAGAATGAAAAGCAATGATTATAACATAAAGCTATGATTCATAACATAAAGTACAAAATGCCAAGAAGAAATAACCAACGTAAAGACTCAGAGGGCAGTATAAAAGACTGGAGTACTATGTGGTATCTGATGATCTTACCCTAAGTTAATGTAATATAGCAATGGCTGCCTCTTTTAAAAAGATGGCAGGTTCAAGTTTTGGGACCTTGAGGAAAAAAAAGGTAAAAATAAAAAATTATGCTCCTTTTCACAACACTAACACAGATATTGTACACACCGGTGTGTGCAAAGTACATCTTTTAAACACAGTGAAACTGCAGAATTTGAAATGGCACAAAGGTCTCTAACAACTCCAAATAACATTGTAATGAACCCAGCCTACTGAAAATGAATGAAAGCAGTGAGGCTATGCTCTCTAGAGCTCATACTGGAGAGATACCTGATTAATGTCTGGGAAATCCTGAAAGGTGTAGTTCCCAATCTGCACTTGAATATAGCTCCTTAATAGAAAGAAACACTATAAATATCCACAAACCAAACTGCTTAATGCACTGCCTTCAGCTAAAAGAAACATTATGGACTGTTTAATGAAGAAATTCGAAGGAGGCCTTGGATAAATGTTTACAAATTGTGCCATACCAACCAGAATGTGTCACTACAATGCCTACAGGCTGCAGTCTCCAATAGCCTGACTGAGCAGAAAAGAAATACTACAGCTTGGCCAAAGACAGCTGTAGGAACAGGAAACCTCTGAAACCATCATAAGGTGTATGTCAGGTAAGGTAAATACCTGACTGTTGGCCAATCATATCAAAAAATTTTGTAATGGTTATGTTAAGGGAAGCAGTGATGGTACTGGAAAATATTCATGTTTTATGGGAATGTAGTCACTATTCATAAAAATATTTAGCTAGTGCATAACAGTTGCAATCTAGATACTTACTGTGTCAAAATCAGAAAGCTGACAAAGGTCATATCCTGGAAGATGAGGGAATATATGGGAAGAAACAAACCAAAATGAGCATACCCTTACCTAACTTAGGTTAGGTTGTGGTTTCCTTGGTAAAATAATTTAAAAGCTCGACCGTGAAACTGAATGAAACCTAACCTAACCTAACCTTTGTTAGGTTAAGGAATATGAGTTTGAACGATAAGAAACCATCTTACCTCAATTGCTTGCTATATTAGATATCAACCTGTTCCCTGCAAAGAAAATGAAAAAAAATTGTTGGTTCAAATGATCTGGTTCATAAAGAGCAGGATTTTCAAGTTTTATGTACGCTGCAGCAGTACACAGCAAAGATTTACCCAATTCCTTTAACAGGTTCAAACAATCCAAGCGAGATCACCTGCAGTCCATGCAGCATACAAAAACTGCTGTTGTTAATCCAAACGTGGTTTACAGCTGATGCTGGTCAATCAAGTGATAGCTCTCTTACTTGAAAAACAATATGTGAGTCCATAGGCTAAGAGGATATCAACAGGATAGTTTGAAGGTTACTATCAGTGCAAGCAAAGCCATGGTAGCATTTCAGCCAATTCTGTACTGGTTTATCTCAACATTTTCTCTCTTCTTCAAGCCTTCATCTTATAAGTTGAATTCTCTAATTCTGACAGGATAAGTGTCAGACATCAAACCCCTGGAAAATTCATCTATGATAATTTTTACTCTGCTCTAATATGTTTCACCAGTCTAATGCAACTATTCCTTCTAACTCTCATCTTATACAATGCCCTACTCAAACAAATCTTAAACAAACATGGTGACATTAAGCGATGCATACCACTCTATTTCAAACCACTCAATTCATATGTATTTTCTCTAAGACAAGCATAGCTTACATTATAAAAGCTCTTAAGAGCATTCTGGGGTTTTCTAGGCACACCATATGGAGTCAGAACTTCCCAAAGTGCTTTCCTATCAACTCTACTATACTCCTTTACTAAACCCTATATGTTTTGAATGATTTCCATTCTTGTTTATCAGAACTTCCTTTAAAACTCTACCTGTAAATTGATAAGCAACAACTGGAAGTACATCCTATTCTCTACATTTCTAGGGGTTCAAGTAAGTTCCACCAATTACCAGTATGAAACCAAATGACATTCACCACATGCAAAGTACCAGTTTAGCCCTGCCACTTCATCATTTGTGGAATAAACAGAGATATATGGAAGAATAGCTTGAAAGAGGTTTTCAGTTACTGGGACCTGAACATTCAGGAGGAAGAGAAATATGTTAACTGGTTAATGTGCTGTCAATGGGGTGGAAGAGGATAAATGAAGAGGTTAAGGGAAACCACAGAAAGGTTCTATGGACAGGGGCTCTGCTTTAAGTGCATTATGACTGCTGGACAGTGGATGTGAGCAAATGGGCCATTCATCTCTTCTTGGTGTGACCTTACTTATGTGGGAAAAGACAATACGGAGAATGAGGAAAAGTTGGCAAAGAGGATATATGTGTCAGAGGTGAAGGGAACAAGGAGGGTGAGAGGCATGAAAGGATAGTGAATTGAAATAATGTGGTATACCAGGGTCGACGTGCTGTCAATGGACTGAACCAGGGCATGTGAAATGTTGGTGGTAAAGCATGGAAAGGTCCGTGGGGCCTGGATGTGGATAGGGAGTTGTGGTTTTGGTGCATTACACATGACAACTAGTGTACAAGTGTGAACGAATGTGGCCTTTTTGTCTGTTTTCCAGGCGCTATCTCACTGAAGCGAGGACAATGAAGCTGTTTCCTGAGGGACGGGGTGACAACAGGAATGGATGAAAGCAAACAAGTATGACTATGTAAATGTGTATATATGTATATGAATGGATGTGCCATTCTTTGTCTGTTTCCTGGCGCTAACTCGCTGTCGTGGGAAACAGTGGTTGAGTATAATAATAATAATGATAATAAAAGTAATATATATATATTTTTTTTTTTTTTTTTTTTTTTTATACTTTGTCGCTGTCTCCCGCGTTTGCGAGGTAGCGCAAGGAAACAGACGAAAGAAATGGCCCAACCCCCCCCCCCCCATACACATGTACATACACACGTCCACACACGCAAATATACATACCTACACAGCTTTCCATGGTTTACCCCAGACACTTCACATGCCTTGATTCAATCCACTGACAGCACGTCAACCCCTGTATACCACATGACTCCAATTCACTCTATTCCTTGCCCTCCTTTCACCCTCCTGCATGTTCAGGCCCCGATCACACAAAATCTTTTTCACTCCATCTTTCCACCTCCAATTTGGTCTCCCTCTTCTCCTCGTTCCCTCCACCTCCGACACATATATCCTCTTGGTCAATCTCTCCTCACTCATTCTCTCCATGTGCCCAAACCATTTCAAAACACCCTCTTCTGCTCTCTCAACCACGCTCTTTTTATTTCCACACATCTCTCTTACCCTTACGTTACTTACTCGATCAAACCACCTCACACCACACATTGTCCTCAAACATCTCATTTCCAGCACATCCATCCTCCTGCGCACATCTCTATCCATAGCCCACGCCTCGCAACCATACAACATTGTTGGAACCACTATTCCCTCAAACATACCCATTTTTGCTTTCCGAGATAATGTTCTCGACTTCCACACATTTTTCAAGGCTCCCAAAATTTTCGCCCCCTCCCCCACCCTATGATCCACTTCCGCTTCCATGGTTCCATCCGCTGACAGATCCACTCCCAGGTATCTAAAACACTTCACTTCCTCCAGTTTTTCTCCATTCAAACTCACCTCCCAATTGACTTGACCCTCACCCCTACTGTACCTAATAACCTTGCTCTTATTCACATTTACTCTCAACTTTCTTCTTCCACACACTTTACCAAACTCAGTCACCAGCTTCTGCAGTTTCTCACATGAATCAGCCACCAGCGCTGTATCATCAGCGAACAACAACTGACTCACTTCCCAAGCTCTCTCATCCCCAACAGACTTCATACTTGCCCCTCTTTCCAGGACTCTTGCATTTACCTCCCTTACAACCCCATCCATAAACAAATTAAACAACCATGGAGACATCACACACCCCTGCCGCAAACCTACATTCACTGAGAACCAATCACTTTCCTCTCTTCCTACACGTACACATGCCTTACATCCTCGATAAAAACTTTTCACTGCTTCTAACAACTTGCCTCCCACACCATATATTCTTAATACTTATATATATATATATATATATATATATATATATATATATATATATATATATATATATATATATATATATATATATGCCTTACATCCTCGGTAAAAACTTTTCACTGCTTCTAACAACTTGCCTCCCACACCATATATTCTTACTACCTTCCACAGAGCATCTCTATCAACTCTATCATATGCCTTCTCCAGATCCATAAATGCTACATACAAATCCATTTGCTTTTCTAAGTATTTCTCACATACATTCTTCAAAGCAAACACCTGATCCACATATCCTCTACCACTTCTGAAACCACACTGCTCTTCCCCAATCTGATGCTCTGTACATGCCTTCACCCTCTCAATCAATACCCTCCCATATAATTTACCAGGAATACTCAACAAACTTATACCTCTGTAATTTGAGCACTCACTCTTATCCCCTTTGCCTTTGTACAATGGCACTATGCACGCATTCCGCTTGGGAAGTGAGTCAGTTGTTGTTTGCTGATGATACAGCGCTGGTGGCTGATTCATGTGAGAAACTGCAGAAGCTGGTGACTGAGTTGGGTAAAGTGTGTGAAAGAAGAAAGCTAAGAGTAAATGTGAATAAGAGCAAGGTTATTAGGTACAGTTGGCTTGAGGGTCAAGTCAATTGGGAGGTGAGTTTGAATGGAGAAAAACTGGAGGAAGTGAAGTGTTTGAGATATCTGGGAGTGGATCTGGCAGCGGATGGAACCATGGAAGCAGAAGTGGATCATAGGGTTGGGGAGGGGGCGAAAATTCTGGGAGCCTTGAAGAATGTGTGGAAGTCGAGAACATTATCTCGGAAAGCAAAAATGGGTATGTTTGAAGGAATAGTGGTTCCAACAATGTTGTATGGTTGCGAGGCGTGGGCTATGGATAGAGTTGTGCGCAGGAGGATGGATGTGCTGGATATGAGATGTTTGAGGACAATGTGTGGTGTGAGGTGGTTTGATCGAGTAAGTAACGTAAGGGTAAGAGAGATGTGTGGAAATAAAAAGAGCGTGGTTGAGAGAGCAGAAGAGGGTGTTTTGAAATGGTTTGGGCACATGGAGAGAATGAGTGAGGAAAGATTGACCAAGAGGATATATGTGTCAGAGGTGGAGGGAACGAGGAGAAGAGGGAGACCAAATTGGAGGTGGAAAGATGGAGTGAAAAAGATTTTGTGTGATCGGGGCCTGAACATGCAGGAGGGTGAAAGGAGGGCAAGGAATAGAGTGAATTGGAGCGATGTGGTATACTGGGGTTGACATGCTGTCAGTGGACTGAATCAAGGCATGTGAAGCGTCTGGGGTAAACCATGGAAAGCTGTGTAGGTATGTATATTTGCGTGTGTGGATGTATGTATATACATGTGTATGGGGGTGGGTTGGGCCATTTCTTTCGTCTGTTTCCTTGCGCTACCTCGCAAACGCGGGAGACAGCAAAAAAAAAAAAAAAAAAAAAAAAAAAAAAAAAAATATATATATATATATATATATATATATATATATATATATATATATATATATATATATATTTCTTTTCTTTCATACTATTCGCCATTTCCCGCCTCAGCGAGGTATATATATATCATATTTTGCTTTGTCGCTGTATCCCGCGTTAGCGAGGTAGCGCAAGGAAACAGACGAAAGAAATGGCCCAACCCAGCCACATACACATGTATATACATACACGTCCACATGCAAACATACATACCTATACATCTCAATGTATACATATATATCCACACATAGACATATACATATATACACATGTACATAATTCATACTGTCTGCCTTTATTCATTCCCATCGCCACCTCGCCACACATGAAATAACAACCCCTCTCCCCTCATGAGCACGAGGTAGCACTAGGAAAAGACAACAAAGGTCCCATTTGTTCACACTCAGTCTCTAGCTGTCATGTAATAATGCACTGAAACCACAGCTCCCTTTCCACATCCAGGCCCCACACAACTTTCCATGGTTTACCCCAGATGCTTCACATGCCCTGGTTCAATCCATTGACAACATGTCGACCCCGGTATACCACATCGTTCCAATTCACTCTATTCCTTGCACGCCTTTCACCCTCCTGCATGTTCAGGCCCCGATCATTCAAAATCTTTTTCACTCCATCTTTCCACCTCCAATTTGGTCTCCCACTTCTCGTTCCCTCCACCTCCAACACATATATCCTCTTTGTCAATCTTTCCTCGCTCATTCTCTCCATGTGACCAAACCATTTCAAAACACCCTCTTCTGCTCTGTCAACCACACTCGTTTTATTACCACACACCTCTGTTACCCTATTATTCGTGATATAAACATATCACTAATATAACAGTAACAAGTCATTCAAAATTTAAAGCCAATTGCAATGTGGACCTAAACTAGTACATTAACAAAAATCGTTCAAGTCTGCATGGCTATTAGCTTTATATACTGATACTATGTTCTGCAATGCTAGGGTAACGTATGAAAAATATCATAACAGTGTAATACATAAAAATACAACACCTAGCAAAACACTGTTACCTTAGTTATATGCTATCACTAGATGTTTGTTAATCTTCCTTGGGGTTGAGGCCTATATAATTTGTTTCTTGATGTTATATTTTTCTTATATGATATTCTTGTATTTCATGACAAACTGCTTTTCACTCTACTTATAAAACATCTATTCCTCAGAGGCCAGGAGGTATGGCATACCATCAACAGGTTAAAGACTACAAAACAAATTCATAAAATACCAAGAGGAAAGCAATAAACTTTTGTTTTTGTTAGTTAACAAGGGCTCCTGAAGCATTACAAGTATATTTCACCAACTTGATAATAATTCTGTCGAACTTTGATGGAATTCAGCATCACTCAGAGTTTATGAACATTAGTTGAAAAACATGATCTGAAGCTTTATATTTTACTAAAATGAATAAAGCAGTATGGTTCTGTATATTAGGAAAGATATGGGGATGAATGAAGTTAAAGTAATTCACTTGTGAAGCATCAAAAGAACCTAAACACCATCATCTTCTGGAATTTAATAAATGACATGATAGAAATGTAAACATTGAATTCGTCTGCTGCTGGGAATCATACAGTCACTCGCAGTCTGCTTGTTGGCATCCAACTCCATTCTAATGATACATTTTCATGAAAGAGACTGGCGTATGTCAATTACAATATTAGATGTTAAAGTAAATCTTGACTGCTAGGGAGGTTACAATGGTCTGCACACGGTGTTAATATTTCTACAAATATATTGCTTACTTTAACATCAACTAACCGTATAGAGTCCATGATATGCTTTATTCAATACAAAAGATAAGATAGAGTGGTCCTATGCAGGTATACCTGTAATCGCAACAAACTACATAAAGCACCCGAAACATAAGTAGCCATCTCCTGATTTACAAAGCAAACTAAAAAAGCCTATCATCAAATCACCAACTGGACTTATCTTAGGTCACAGACCCATAAACCTCCAACCTACAGAAACCATCCCATACCCGAAGCCACTGGGTTGCAGTTAGCCAAATACCATAGAGCACTCTGAGATATATGACCCTAAGGCTGCTTATGACAGGGACACCAGACTGCTAACTGCTCGCAGAATGAGTAAATGACTTGGTGAGGTCACCCCAGGCCTGGGTGAGCAGCTGCTAACTTATCGATAACCATACCAACCACTGACATACCCTCTTAATACACAGCCAGACACTTACCGGTGGAAATCTTGCATTATATTTCTTCTTCTTCCCAGGCATGATGGCAGGGAGTTATGCACGTAACCTATAGTTCAAACTGTTGGACTGAAAACCACTTTAATTCCCCGAAATATTGTCCAGAACTTCAAGGCTGCCGCAAATCGCGCTAGTCATTTCCTGGCTAACAACCCCGTCTGGTGTCTCTCACGGCCTCATGGCGCCTCTCCACATACAAAAATATAAATTTCATTGATGTTCAACTCTTAGTCAAGGCAGGAGAGGGTGGCTGTACGTGTCAAAAATGTTATAAAGACAAACCACCAACACAATAACAGTTCACCACCTCACACTGGGACACTAACAACAACACGGTGATGAACGTTACTCTTACCACAATATTCCATCATTATTCCTTGATCTAAATGATAATATCACACTAAAACCAATTCAATGAAAATATATAGAGTTTTTTCGCTATGATTAATGTATTAGTATTCCCAATTTCATTTCAAATAACTGTATTTTTGTGTACTTGGTAGTGAAAATACCATTACAGCAGAATATTTCCCAAAATATTTTGTAAAATATAATATTAGATAAAATATACAAATACAATAATTAGTTCATACAACTTAATGAAAATATTTGAAACTTATAAAAATATTTAGTATAATGAATATAGCTTTGATATTTGAAAAATTCTACCAAAATCTTATGAAAGTTGAGTCAGGTGATCGATCCTCAGCATCTTGTCAAAGTGAGGCAGGAAAGCTGAACATTTGCCTCACCGCTGAAATTTATCCTTCCTACAGTGCCAAGGTGAGATTAATGGTGTTCCAAGTCATGTAGAGAGATAAAGTAATCCATATCATGACTGTTATGATAGAAATAGTTGTGATTCCTGCCATACAAGATGTACAAATGTGTCCCCAGTGTAATGTTTGAAGATTGTTTACTTTTATATAAAAGAGAGATTGATTGAACTAATTTCCAATTTAGATGATTTGGATAAGACATGTAAGTCTTAGGAAGAGATCGAAGGGTAGTTTGTCAGAAAATTGATAATAAATTGAAAATAAAGTGATCTGTGGTCATACCTTAGACTTGGCCGGTGGAGAAAAATTGCTTATCTAATATTTACATAGCTTCAGAGGTGATATTTAATTAGAGGCTTTGGTCCTCTAAAACATAAGCTACTCACCTCAATATTTTATATAATTCGGATCCAGTTCAGATATATCTTAAGTTCTAGCTAGAAAGATAAACCACGAAAACAGTCATTCTAAAGACTTCTCTATTGTGACCTCCCTTACGGGGGAGGGGGGGGGGGCTAAATGATTTGTAGTTTAGAATAGATCTTCATTGCTGTAACATCTGAATATTACAGTTGTAATGCTTAATATAGGGCTTGATAAGGCAATAAAGGGTTATGAAGATCAGGCAAAATGTGAGGGTCAGTTGACGGAAAGTAGATAATATGTAGTATGATATCGAGAGAACCCACAAAAACCTAACCCAGTCTCACCTAGCAACTAGAGTGATAGCAGAGACATAATTGTAATTTCGTCTTCTGCTGGGGATTGCATGGCTGCTAACAGTTCCAACTGTTTGTTGACATCTGGTGCCATGTTGACCGTGCATTTTCATACTCACAGATACTCGCAGATCTTCTGACCGTAGGCCTCCTGTGGAGTCCTCTTCTGTCAGCTCCTCTTCTAAGCTTAGATTTTTTAGGTCATGTCCGGTCTTGTGTATTTTCTTGTATTTATATTTCTATGCTTGGTTTTCTCAGAAATGATCTAGTCTTGTGAGTGACTGGTACAGTTTGATGTGTGTAATGAACATTAAAGTAAATTTTGACTGCAAGGGAGGCTTCTTGAGGTTTTCATGGGTTCTCGTTTTTTTTTGCTGTTGTATTATCTTTTTATAATTCTTAACTCATACTATTATTGCCTTAATATCATTCATTATGAAAGTAAGTTTGATGGGTCTCCTTCAGATACTCTGTGTTTAGAATCACAAGTGTCTGCTCTCCATCACTACTAGTGGGGGAATCCATTTAAGGCTATCTTCCAAGGGTTACTCCCCTTAATCGCACTTTAACCATAGGCCCAGTATTTTGCCAAAAGTGGTTTTGACAATGGCAGGGTTTTTAAGGAACACGTTTTTATCTACTCGAAATGATTCTTGCACGGAATATATCTGTTTATTATTATTACTATTATTATTATTATTGTTCCTGGAGATAGGGGAAAAAGGTTACTTCCAATTTGTTGTATGTATGCCGAAGATGACTAACAGGGGCTGGAAATCATTATCTCCTGTACTCCTACTTTCCAAACGAAGGAATGAAGGAGCCATAATAGGATTTTTCTCTTTGGTTGTCATCTGTTTCTGTACAATAACTTGTTAATGCAGGCAATGGCAGAAGGGTGTGAAAGAAATTTTTTTTTTATTGTTTCGTTGATATTATTATTTTCTTGTATTTCTTGCTTGTATGCACTTACCCATGTTGGTGAGGTAATGTCAGGAATAGACAATTGGGTCTTCAGAGGAATATCCTCATTTTGCTCCTTTTCTTCATTGTTTTGGAAAGAAACGGTAAAGGAGGAGATGATTTCTTGCCTCCCTTGTTCCAGCCTTCTTAGTTGCTTCGTGTGACATGCATAGTTAATTTTCTTTCAACCCTGGCTCCTGGATACTGATGATACTATTATTATCATATAGTTAGCAAGCAGATCTTGATGTTGATTGTAAACTTTTGTAATGTACAATATTTTGTAAAATCATGCAATAACTTGATGTTTAAGTTTTCAGGAGGGTTCCAACCATGGGATACATAAAAGGCTACTTGCAATATGGACTCTACCTTTATTTACTTCTCCTCGCTGCTATTGGCAAGTAGACAAAATATTGTTCAGGTCCTTAATTCTTAACAAACTGCATAGCATATTAGTAGCAGTAATGTCTAGAATAACTGAGGTTTAGTGTTTGAGAATAATCTTCATATTCTGATTGTTTACTGTGATAAACAAAATGTAATGTTAAATGAGTTCTGAAAATTTCTGTATTGCAACTTATGCTGTTGAAACACCTTTTTTTCTCATAAAGCTTTACCTTTTGTCAGTATGAATGCTTTCGGGATGTTAATGAATGTCCAGAAACATCCCAGTATTAATGCTAATCTTTTCACACTTGCGTGATTCTCACTGATTACTTTTATTTACTAGGTATCGGCTACGTTATCACAGGGCAGGGTGAGAGGATCGACTTTGGCTGGTTCTTGACTAATGTCTCACCATACTTTTGGGGTGCAACTGGGATTGGGTTGACTGTATCCCTGTCTGTTGTTGGAGCAGCTATGTGAGTAAGCCATTTCTTTTCTTTTTTTACCATTGATGGAAGTAGAGGTGGTCATCATAATGTAAAGTAAATTCCATGCCATAGCAATATTGTTCATTTAATTATTTTGCAGGTTTAGAATTTGGTATGGCAGTCATGAAGCTCACCAAGTTTTATCTAGTTTCAGTTTTTCTCTGGCACTGAGGCAGTATCATAGCAGAGTTTTAAAGTGCTGCAAATATCTTGCAGAAAATGTAAAACATCTCTTCTCTTTTTTGTTCCTAAACATGAATAATTTTGAGGAATGCCAGGACTACTACGTACTCTTAAACGTTTTTGATATTAGCTCATGGGTATTTAATGAAATTTGAAATTCTGTAGTGGCAACATGTAAATTACTCAGTCTTAGAGCAGGTTTTGACAGCAAACTAAAGAAGCACTGCACTGGAGTTGCTGTATGCCAGTGGCCTGTTGAGGGTGAGGCCATAAAGGCTGAGAAGCAGCACTGGAAATCTCTTGTTATAGAGACTCTCTTGCCATGACCACCCCCTTAAGGGAGTTCCAGTTAGGAACAGGCATCAGGTACATAGATAGATATACCTCAAAAAGGTTGGGAACCTCGGATCTAGGCAGCTTCGGGGTGGATTTGCATAGGTGTAGTTGATGCTGATTTACTTAGGAAGTAAGAAAACAGCTCTGTACTTTTTTAGGTAGATATTCTTATGTTTGATATTGCATGACTCATTTTTCAGAATAGTTCTCTGAACTGATATTTATGTAAACCTAAACAGGGGTATCCACACAACGGGAGTGAGCATAGTTGGTGGTGGTGTCCGTGCTCCTCGTATTAAGACTAAGAATCTCATCTCTGTTATCTTCTGTGAGGCTGTAGCTATCTATGGACTTATTATTGCAATCATCCTTGCTGGTATTTTGGAGGTTAGTGATTACATTCTTTATTCAGTAATGGTATTCATTGTGTTGTTACCTGTTAATTCCACATTGATAAGAAATATGAAATGCATCAATTTTCTTCCAATCCTTTGTTGTGGTGAATGATTGTGTATTGAATCAGAGTAACCATGAGATTGAGCCAGTGGTTTATACATGATAAAAATCTTATAATTTTATGTACTTTTCATGTTTTGATTCCCACAATGAGAATAGGATAACACCTGTAGAATGTTACAATACCTACTCATTCAAGTGCTAAAGACTAAACAGCATCCCTCAAAGCATTTACAAAAGTTTGTTCTTGTGGGCAAGGTTCTCACTTAGTGGAGCTCCAAAATCTTTGTCTGTTGTCAGATAGAATAGCAGTGACAGTGGAACAGACTTGTAAAAACACAGTAGAAAAATTACATCAGTAACAGTATTGCTTTGTAAAAACACACTAGAAAAATTACATCAGTAACAGTATTGCTGACATTGCCATCCATATTTTGCAGGAATATTCAGAAGATAAAGCAGAGGAAGATAACAAGATTTTTGAACAAAACCTCCTCTCAGGTTACCTTATGTTTGCTGCTGGTCTTACTGTGGGGCTCACTAATCTCTTCTGTGGCCTGTCCGTTGGAATTGTCGGTAAGATGGATTTTCAACATACTGTGATGAAACTTAGCACTCTAAAGTGGAATTCTCATGGTTTTCTCAATATTTTGTTTTATCATCTCTGTCATATATTTCTCATATTGATGGGTATTATGAAATCTGAAGCAGAGAATGTGTGAAATAGGGGTTGAAATTGATAGATAAAGATTCCTAATCATTAATCCCTTTTCAGCACACAACTCAGCATGAAGTAAATACTTATACATTTTTAGCACCACTAAACACCCACTCTGTTTTCAACTAGCATAACTATTGACACATTATCTTACTACCCTTGTGGATTCTAGTGCACTGTAGTTGGGATTTGTTTCATCACAGAATACTGCTAGACCATATATAGTTCTTCTTTACAATATCTTGTTCATGAGTTTGATAAAACTTTACACAGGATCATCTGCTGCGTTGGCTGATGCTGCTGATGCTTCTCTCTTTGTTCGTATCCTCATTGTGGAGATCTTCGGTAGCGCCATTGGGCTCTTTGGACTTATTGTTGGCATCTTGCAGGTAAGTTCCAGTTCTCAAAATATGGTAAGTAAGAGGAAGTTTGGATTTAAGGGCAAACCATAGGAGTTGTTTGGATGATTATGACATGAATGAAACTATGGGTATCAGGAGGGTTAGTGATGGCTGAATAGTGAGCCAGCACTTGAGTGGTTGTCAAGTTGCACTTCTCTCTTCTGACCTAGGTAGTTGTCTTATCTTTCTGCCTCACCCACGTGTCGACTACTGGTATTTTGTCCACAAGCATACAATCTCTCCTTGTCACGCATAACACTTGATAACACTTTACTCAAACAGCTCATTCTTTTGTAACTAGATTTTCCTGTGGTGAGTGCTATGTGCTAGCTCTGCATTTTGGCAAAATTGTTGGAGCAATAGACAGAAGTAGGTAGAGGAGCATTAGGTGAAACATTGGGTAGAAAATAATGTTAAGGAAGAATATTAAGTAGAAGTATTCAGTTGGAACATTAGATAGGAGCCTCTGCAAACACTGCACGAGACTTGCCCTCTGCCAGTGCCATGTTAAGGGTGAGACACTAAAGTCTGAGAAGCAGCATTGAAGTTCATTAGTTATGAAGACTGTTGCTGTGGCTACCCCTTTAAGGTAGTCCCTGAAGGGAGCAGGCATCAAAGATATAGATTGATAGAGATTGTGGAGAAGATAGAGTTTACATTTTATTTTTGATGTGAAAAAAATTTGGAAGTAAATAGAGAAAGAGAGTTTGTCATGACAGTAAGAATCTAGTCATGAGGGATACGCTGATGAAAGATGGTGGTTTTGCTAGTACACTGGGAGGGAGCTTTGATTTTCTGTACTTCACACAAAACCATGGAGGCTCATATCCATATGGGAGTCTTTGGCAGCATAGACAGTATCACACAAGATATTAGACTACCAGTGTGAATATCTTATTAAACAGCCTGTGAAAGGATGCTTACCAGTTAAGAGCCAAGTCTACTAGAATTCCAGTGATCCAGTTACTCATACATTTGTATAAAGTCTCTATTACCCAGTTTCTTTGTTGTTCATTTGGAAAATAAGATTTTAATCTGGTGGAATTCAGTTTTTGTAATATTGTAGAATACAATGTTCAGTTTGAGTGGAATTCATGGATGCAATAGATTCAATAAAAGCATGTTTCTAGGGTGAAGATAGAATTCATCATCAAATAAAATCCCACTAAATCATCTTAAATATTTTCGTAAAAATCTTTGGTTAGAAAACAAAACACCAGCTGGTTAGACTTGAGTTTCAGTGATGCAGCTTTTTTGATGTGTTATTTATGCGAGTAAAATTCAAAGAAGCATTAATTCTATCTCCAGAGTGGAGGTAGAATTTGTGTTCAGATGATATAACATACAATCATACATACGTACATACAATCATACATACAAACATACAATCTCTCCTTGTATATAACACTTCACAACATTTAACTCACACAGCTCATTCTTTGTAATTCTAGATTTTCTTGTGGTGAGTGCTATGTGCTAGCCCTGCCTGTTGGCTAAATGGTAGGAGCAGTAGATAGAATTGTTGTTATAGGTTGAATTATTAAGCAGAAACATTTAGTTTGGAGCATTAGGTAGAAACATTAGGTAGAAGTATTATATAGGGACATTAGGCAGGAGCATTAGGTAGTAGTAGTCGGTAGGAACATTAGGTCAGAGCCTTTGCAAACACTGCTCTAGATGTCCTCTGCCAGTGGCCTATTAAGGGTAAAGCACTAAAGGCTAAGATGCAGCACTGGAGTTTACTAGTTATGGAGACTATTGCCATGACCACCCCCTTAATGGAGTTCCAAAATGGAACAGGCTTCTGATATGTAGATAGATAAAACACTTTTAAGATTGTATTCAAGTCTCGACAGGACCCACAACCAATGATCTTTTCTTAAAGAGGAACAGTTACTATAAAGAATCATTATTATTAGTGTTACATGTTCCCTGTTAGCAGCTGACATTTATTTGATACATTACTTGGAGCTAAATTTTGTTTATATGTAAAAGCTATACCGATAGATTACCGTTATTTTAATAGGATGATAGTATGCCAGTCATCACAATGAATTGTTGCTTAGAATCTGTAACTCTATTTATTTGAAGTGACTGAAATTTCCAGAAACTAAAGTTGTAGCTGTTGATTTTAGTTTGAATACCTCTAAATTTCTCTAGTTTTACCAAGAAAATGCACTTGAATGACTTGACCAGTCTTTCATCGTAAATGCTTCACTTATGCCCTTGAAAGTGTCATCTTTAAAGACATTGACAGTTAGGTATTGGTATATCCATTGAATGATAGGAAGTGGAACTTGATATGTAATGTAGAATAGTCTTTTTCGTGTCAGAAGTACAATATTAATTCAGAGGTAATGCATTATGCTTACCAAGCACTCCTTAAAGTATATTTAGGGATAATCAAGACTTGTTACAAGGAGTATACCATTTTCTTGACTCCATCTTTTTTTTTGAAAACTCACATATCAGAGATTGATTTTGTTTCATATACATTCACCATATCTCATGCCAGCAGGGTAGTGCTAGGAACGGATGAAAGAGTGGCCATTTTTTCTCATATACACTCTACCTGTCATGTATAATGCACTGACACCAGTTATCTTTTTTATCTCTAAACTTGCTTTAATTTCCATTGCAGACATCAAAAGCTAAGATGGGTGATAAGTTCTAAGTGGGACTTTGTTGAGTGGATTTCTCAACATTCCATGCATTTGGTGAGTTGGATAATTGATGGAATGGGCTTATCTCTGCTAAATTTCTTCTAAATGTCATAACATGAAGGAAGAGAAAAGCTTGTTTTACATAATTATCAACAGTTTCATCAGGCACAAAGCATATATGTTTATTTTTTCCAAATCATTGTTGATATCCCTTTATATGTGAGATCTGGATTAATAACTAGAATCATTTAGGTAGAAGTGATATAGGTGATGAATTGGAGTTCATAGTTTTTTCTGCATGGAAGTTGATGTTATAGAGAGATTACAAAATTGACTTCTGCATGGAAATTGCTGTTATAGAGTGATTACAAAATTGACTTCTGTGCATAGTCAGTTGATAATACAGTATTGAAGAAATAATAAATTTGATAATGTTTTCTTTCATATTTTTTATTGATCCTGATCTCATGTGTACTTTGACCATAAATCATAGCCAAGGATGAGTGCAAGAGAGCTAAATATGGACTAGTATTAAAATCAGTGGTATCAGTACAAATAGTAAACTTGTTCAGATGGGATGGCAAAGGATTAGATGATATATAAGGTATGATATTGTTAATCGTACTGCCTAGTTTTCATTTCCATAGTACAGGATTCTGATATGTGCCTGTAACATGTCACCAGGAAATGTATATGTTATGATATTGTTAATTGTACTGCCCGGTTTTCAGTTCCATAGTACAGGATTCTGATGTGTGCCTGTATCGTGGCAAGTGCATATTCCAGAGATTGGACTAATTCTTATTGCATTTGTTCCTCTGGACCTCTCATCAGCTTTTGTCACTTATACAAGGCCTACTTGTGACAGGTTTTAATCCTGCCACTGTTATACCAAGATAATCTGTTGTGAATAGTCGTTTATACTTATTACATTAAAGCTGGATGGTAACATCTTTTGTGTAAATGATGCATAAGACTGATACTTGCCTGTAGAGAGTAAATACCATTTTAGGGAAGGAAAGTAAATACCATTTTAGGGAAGGAATAGCACTACATTGGCATGAGCCCTCTAACATTTATGTATGGTCTTTAAACAGGCATTCCTTCCCTAGTAAGAATGAAATATTCAGAAGCAGAGGTTTGCATAATTTTCTGCTGTGTCTTATTGTATACAGTAATATAACTAGTGAATGGTGTAATATTGTAATTTTGTATATAATGTATTGTTTGAGCATTGTATATGTTTGAGCATTGTATATTTCTCTTATTGTGGGTAAACAGATGTGAATAAAAGAGAATTACTGAAACATTCAATGATTCATATCCTCTGAAAATGAAGTTTATCTTGTTATTTCCTCATCCTTCTATATGTTTAGTATATCCTCCAGTCGTCTTTCCAATATGTGTGAGCTTATTTTCCTTTACATTGGCTGGATGAAAGGCTAAAGGCAATTAAAAAAGAATTAAGCAAACCAATTAATGATGCATCTTGTAGGAGTTAGGGAGGAGATGATAAGGTCATAAGAGAAGGTATGAAGACAAAGAATCCCCCCAAAATAAAAGTGAATTTTGAAATGGGAATGGATAAGGAATTTGATAAAATGTTTGTTCTCAGTTCATTGAATTTTGGGCATTCAAAAGTCATTCTGAGCCTTCATAAGCAGAACATTTACAATATTCAAGTATTATTTCATTATGGTGAAAGACTGATTTCATTGAGACCCTAGTAAGGAAAATGGTTTCTCATTTTCTTACATAGAAAGTGTCCTCTGAAATCATTAGGAATTTAATGGGACCTACTCTCTTAAGCACCATCTTGTTTTATTAAAGGCCTGACCTCCAAGCGGACTTTTATCCGTGAGTAGGGCCTTTGATATGGAAGGATAAGGTAATAAGTCTAGATATCTCTACCCACTTTTCATCAATAAGACAGAAAGTCTGCAGACTTGCCTCCCTTTATTCTATCAACCCAAACAAAACAGACCACTAATCTTCCAAGCTGCATTTCAGTGACCAATAGAAAGAATATGAACTTCCCAACCAGCATTCATAAAGCATAGCAGGAAGTTTGCCGACTTATCATCTCATAAATGGATAAAAGAACAAAGGTCTGAGAACCCATATTTTGCTAAGAATAAGAGAAAAACTGCAACTTTATCAAACCATATCTTACTGACACAATACATGACAATACCAAACTTTAATCTTCTTAATACAACGTAAAATGTATGGACATCTTACGAACACATCAAAGAGAATACAATATCACTAAACCACATTTCGTTGATACAGCAAAGGGAAAGTGATATCCATAGGACCCGCAGGAGTTATACTTGTTACACAAGAGAAAAAGGGATGTTGAAATTCTGGTAGATCCCAGTCAAATCTACGTTTAGAACATGTATATGTGATGTACAGGAGGATAATAATTTGAAGAGGACATCAGCTTTTGATAAATTTGGTCATTGAAAATGGAGACTAATTGAAGTGAGAAATTAGTTATTGAAATAGGATTATATAGTTAAGGATTCTGATTATGCTTAGAGGTATATGTGGGATGTACAGAATGGGAAGAAAGCATTGGGTGTGATATACCTAGGTCTAATCGTAAGGGGATAATATATGAAGAATATTTGCCTTCTGTCAAGCAAATTGGTGGGAGTAAGTGAAAAATAGACTTATGAATGAAATTCTGAAATGGAAGGAACAAAAGATGAGAATTTTGGATTTCTTGGGTTTCCTCTTAGAATATTGCAGATTACAAATTGACGTGTCAATGGAAATTAAAAAAAAGAAGTATACTGAAGAACCCAACCTATGATAAATTGTGATGAAAGAATTAACTTAGTGGGGATGATCTTGGCTTTAGAGCAGCAGTAGAGCATCAGAACTTTTCTATACAATATGGTTGGTTAAGTTCAAGGTTAGTTAGGTGAGGAGGGCTCGAATTAGCCTAACCTACGTTAGATAGTCGAGCTGGTCTAATGATTAGACTGTGTTTGGTTAGATTGGATGAAAGGAGGTAAAAATGACGGCTAAAAATCGAGTAATTTAGAATTCCTTTTACATGGTACAAAATTCATGCTAATTAGAATTCCTTTCAGAATGATACAAAAATCATGCAAATTAGAATTCCTTTTATGATGGTGCAAAAACCTGCCACCAAGGAGAGGAGCCAGGTGCTCTGCCCCTGTTTCTTCTTTTGTACTCATCAAGGCAAAGTCCAAGACTTAATTGCAAAATCTTCATTGCTTTTCGAAAATCTAGTTTGTGAATCACGATCATTATATTCTTTCTCTTATCTCATTTCTGGGTGGATTTATGTTAGGTGATTTGAATGAATATTTTTCAAGTAAATTTATATAGAAATATTGATATATTTGGAAAGGATAAAGTGAACAGGTTTCTTATGCCATGAAGAATTATTGAGAAGATATGATGGCTGAATACTAATACTATTGAGTTTAAGGAATTTTCAAGATTATAGAGTGAATCTTTAGGATCATTAAAGTAGAGTATTGTTACCCAAGGAAGGAAAGTGACTGGTTATCATAAAGGATCTAGATAATACTTTCAGTGTCCATATCATTCCTATCACACATCTGTCTTATCTGCTTCCGTCTCATTGTCATAGATACTATATATTACTTGTTAATAGTGTTAGGGAAGTGCTTGTTATTGGTGTAATGGAAGTGCTTATCATCTGCCTGAAGTGTTTGATAATGGTATAATGGCAGTCTTTGCTCATGGTATTATGATAGCACCCGTTCACAGCACATTAGGAGAGATGGTAGAGTGTATAGTGGAAATGCTTGTCTATGGTATAATTGAAATACTTGCCAATGGTGAGTGGAAATACTTGTTAATAGTGTAATGAAAATGTTGGTGAATGACGTATTTCAATGAACAGTTCAAGCATTTTTAAACTCGCCATATCAATAAAAAGTGGCTCATTTACTCTGGATCAATATATCAGAAGCACTTCCATTATCTCTCCTCTTTTCTTCCTCTTCTTCCTGCTTTACGAAAATGTTAAGTCTGAGAAGGCAACGCAAAAAGCGCGTCGCTCCATCGTCCATTATCATGATTGACATAAGGGCTCCTGACATGGCGGCAGTCAGGCATTTACAATCATAGTTTATTTTCGCATATCTAGATGGCGTTGGTGACCTACAAGCCGTAGGTATTACCCGAAGGTGGCAATGAATTGATTGACGGGCTTTATATACCAGCGTCCTTCGGTATATATGGCCATAATGACACACGCCTCCGTCTGATGAAAACAACCCCGACCTTGACCCTCCTACAGGAATAACGGGGCGCCCTACCAACACCTCCTCACTCCTGCAGCGGCACCACAGGGATCTCAGCAACGCGCCCTACCTCCTACAGGCGATCGCGGGACTTACAACCTGCAGCAACATAACCATCACCTCGACAACACCCCCCACCCCAACCCTTCCTCCTGGGGCACACAGTCAGGGGACCTCACCAACGCCTTCTCCCTCCCTCCTGCAGTAGGATCACAAGACCAGGACCCCCACTCTCTTCTCATGCTTATGTTCCAGAAGCACATACCGTCTCAGTAGCTTCAAGTTCTTGTATATTTCACACTAGTATTATACATTCTCTGAATCCCTCTACGAAAAATGAGACGCAACGGGTGATTAAAATGCTACACGTGTAATCCTGTAAATGGATCTTGGGATGAGATTATGACTAAGCTATGATTACAGGATATTGTTTACCAAAGAAATAACCTTTGACATTTGTAGTTTGTGTTCGTAACATATGTCGAGCTATCTCATGAAAGGTACAGTGCTTAATTTACATAACAATATCTCTGAAACTATATATATATATATATATATATATATATATATATATATATATATATATTATATATATTTTTTTTTCTTTTCTCTCATACGTGTTTGCAATTTCCCAAGTGAGCGAGGGGGGAGCGTCAGGAACAAATGAATATGCTTTATATCAGATGCAAAGAAATCCACACTTGGGTGATCAGTCTGTTGCTTCTTTTGGGAATGAATACAGGAGGGGAGGATTGCTAAGCTAGCTCCCTATCCGCTCCCGCCCCTTTTAGTCGCCTTCTACAACGCGCATGAAATACGTGGGCGGTATTCTTTCTCCCATATCCCCATGGATTATCTATCTATCTTTCTATTTATCCGTGTGTGTGTGTGTGTGTGTGTGTGTGTGTGTGTGTGTGTGTTGAATGAGAAGTGAAACAGGCACAAGATCCCACAAAAAAAACCCTCATTTTACACATAAACGTCCAAACTGAGGGGGTTCCATCAACACGCCAGATAATACACTGGAGTTCTGATACAGAAACGTCTTTGTTGGTGTCATAAACAGAAGGGCACAGCGGGCGACCAACAACAGAGGAATAACGGTAGAGTTGGTATGGCTTCCTTCTCTCTCTCTCTCTCTCTCTCTCTCTCTCTCTCTCTCTCTCTCTCTCTCTCTCTCTCCACTACGGGAAATGGAGTTGCTGTGGCCAGGATGGCGGCCTGCAGATCCCTGGCTCTTCTGTTATTCTCGCGTTATTATGCGAGGCTTCGGTGAACACACTTGACTTCTGGGTTATCGGAGACTCCCGGGGAAATTTTTTTTTTAATCATATTTACTGGGTAATTAATTAACTTATGGCAACTTCATTAGACCCTGAGACTTGCTGGGGGACTTCCTGAAGTTTATATGAAAATTGAAAGGAGACTAATTAGAAAATGAAGATTCTTGGGTTGGCATGGATGGGGAAATTAGCGAAAAGACAGAGATAAAAGGAAAACATTTAAACCGGTATATCTATAGTGCCCGGATAAAGAAGTGTTTCAAGATGTCTGAAGTGAAATAGATGATAGCAAGAGCTAGAAAGGTTTTCCAGTTAGATTTTAAGGTAAACAAATGAAGTAGTAGATGCAGGAATGGTACTGGTGAGAACCTATTAGCCATCATAATGAATGCAATGATTCGGGACATCTCTTGGAACATTAACCTACTATTTTTCCCTTCATGAGTTGTTTCTTTACTACCCTGCTGTGCCTCTGTAGGTGGGATGTGCCTCTTCATGAGTGACCTGCCTCTGTAGATAAGACGTGTTGCCTCAGGCGTGATGTGGATCAAGACGAACTGTCCCTAAACAGATGTATTTGCAACACAACATTTCTTAAAGGATTCTAGACGACCCTAAGGGAATACTGCCCCAAGCATGAGGATCAACTCCTCTCAGAAATGCGTTACTTTCAAGCAACGTCCTCTGTACTGACACAGTGTTGTTGCTTCCGAGGTGGCAAAAAAAAAAAAAAAAGACTGTTGAAGCTGAGAGTGTTGACGCTTCCCTTATGATAACACTTGTCCTTGAGTGTGTGAGCTCAGAGGTCCACCACAACCACCACTCTCTAAATCACCGCAGCTTGAGTTGAGAGGCTTGGCTTATGGCAAGACGACCCAAGAACCTCGAGGCAAATCCTAGCATCAATATATGGCGACCCTAGAAGGCTTTGTCTTGCAAGCAAACGTTTTCGTGTTGGATTCACACACAATCACAAATGATCTTTCGTAACATTGCACAGGATATATATATATATATATATATATATATATATATATATATATATATATATATATATATATATATATATATATATAAGAGAGAGAGAGAGAGAGAGAGAGAGAGAGAGAGAGAGAGAGAGAGAGAGAGAGAGAGAGAGAGAGAGAGAGAGAGAGAGAGAGAGGTCTATATCTGTTCCCACATGTTTATAGTGTTTTCTTTGGTGGTCTTGGCGTCAACACGTCCCGCCACTTGTAGCCCCCAAGGCTCGCTTTTGAGGTCAGGACTTAAGTTATTACGAGCGTTTGAGAGCACTGAGCCTGACCTAACTTTTCAGGTCTGGGTCATGTCTCAGACTCTCCAGCTGAGAAGATGACTGGTGTCTGACTTGCTTTTATGTAAACTGCTTTTGTAAACAGCTAAGGCGAACATTTGAAACGGCTCTGGAGAGCTGGACGCTTCTCCCTTTCCCCTTTCATCACTCTTGTAGAATTTTTGGCTCACGTAAATATCTTATTTCGCGAGAGATTCTTTGGGTTAAATATTTGGAAGTAACTGTGAAAGGTTAGAGGCCAAGAAGTTGTTCAGTATGGAAGAGAGAGGAGGATGGAGTGTTCTGATCACAACCTATAAGTTTTAAAACCAATCTAATGATGTCAACAGTGAATAGTTCTTCATAAGACGAAGAGACAGAACAATCAGAGGCCATAACATGTGAGAACAACCAGAGACCATAACATGTGAGAACAACCAGAGACCATAACATGAAAGAACAATCGGTGGCCATAACATGACAGAACAATTAGAGACCATTATATTAAAGAACAATCAGAGGCCATTACACGAAATTAAGCAATAAACTTATAAGAAAAGCTGTAGAGAAGTATTTCCATATCATAAGGGCTGTGGATGAATGGCAAAAACTGTGATGAAATTGTGAATGTAGACGACAAACATTTCAAAAAGCTATGTGATGGTAGGAAAGGATCAAGAGATGTGGCCCCACGAGTGTACAACTCCCTCTCCATACAGCATAAGAGGTGAGGCCCCACGAGTGTAGAACTCCCTCCCTGTACAGTACAAGAGATAGGGCCCCACGAGTGTAGAACTCCCTCCCTGAACAGTACAAGAAATGTGGCCCCACGAGTGTAGAACCCCCTCCTCGTACAGTACAAGAGGTGCGGCCCCACGAGTGTAGAACTCCCTCCCTGTACAGTACAAGAGATAGGGCCCCACGAGTGTAGAACTCCCTCCCTGGACAGTACAAGAGATAGGCCCCACGAGTGTAGAACTCAATCTCCTTTTTATGCCTCCACCCTTCACTATCATATTTCTCCACTATCGTGTTCACTATTCAGTATTCCTCTGTGTAAATAGTTAATCATTCATAGGACAGCTAAGCTATACTATAATGTCTGATTATTACAGTGATACAGACGGGTAGCCAACAGTAAACGCAGTATACAGCAGATTCTCATATAGTTATTGTTTACCCTGTGATTAAACATGATTCATATTGCGTCCCTGTGGCAAACACATCTCTCTCTATTCGCATTCAAGGAGTAACTTAATGAAACAGTGCTTCGGTTTGATCTCGGTGAGTGTGGAGTTATAGTAATGATGCTCACACAGTTACAATGCCTTTATTAACATGTTATTCACGGCAGTGAGGAATCTCCTTCGTAAAGTGACTCTCGCAGGTAATGAGTAAGAGACATGTCTCTCAGAGACGCAGTGAGTAAGATGGGTCGTTTGTGATTCGTCTCTAAATCATCTCTATGGAAGGGTGATGCAGCACTCTTGCTTATCTATCTAGAACACACAGACCCACTTGAGCACCAGAAACAAGTGGGAAATCTATTTCTATAAAATCTAAAGAGAATATTTTCCAAGTCATTCATAAAGGACGTAAGCAGCCATTCACTTGAGGGCGTTTAAGTTGGGGGTTAAGTGTGTCGGGTTGAGGGTTCGAATTTTACACCAGTGGTCCCACAGCCTCTTCTGGAGATCCTAGCCTAGTGCTTACGACACTCATTTGCCTCCCTGGAACCCGCGGTTTAATGCCGGAGACATAAAAATTAAACCCGAATGACGGCACATGGTCATACTTCCTCGCCAGCAGTTACTCTGGCCTTCATAAAACATGTCATAACTGTAGCTGGATGACTAATACGCTTGGTGCAGTTTGCCTGTTTCGTCTAGCGCCTTGGAAGGAGTTTACTCTCTATTTTTCGCACTCAAAACCAACGTGGCTGAGAAGAATACTAATAAAACTAGTTTAAGTAGGTGGCATTTTTACTACCAGGAACTACTAGCTGTAGTTTAACCAACAGTTATTCAACTGCTCTTAACATTAGACCAGACTATGTCACGTCTTGCCTCTTGAATTTCTATATGCTGTTCTGTGGCACTTCCGTGTCCTAGAGTTTCTGTGTCACACAAGTTGTAAAGGTCTGGCTGAAGCTATCATTTCTCTGATACGGAATTCATATCAAAACTGGGACTTGGGAGGGTGAAAAGTGTACATTATACGCAGCGACATACATCTTTTTTTTGTACATAATATTTATAAATCTTTCGTACACTTGAGTGAGCTTGCCAAACCCTTAGTAATCTTGGAGGTTCTATCCTCTTGTAGGTGAAGCTTCGACAGTCTATCTTCTCTACACACCTTCCACTATCCATCTCGTTGTATGTAGGACTCTTTGTCTATCCATATCTTAATGTACGGAGCATCGCCTATCCATTCTGTACTTAGGGCCTCGATCTCTCGATTGGCTGCGGATAAGGGAGTAGCTTTTACGATCCTCTCATTATATCTTCGCCGTTAGTGTCTCATTATAACACTTTCATTACCCCTTCATCTGGTAATAAACATTTTACGGCGATTGAGATTTCAGTAAACGTCAAAATCCCATCTTGAACGACGCCAGAAGTGGCTGGTTATCTATTCAGATCACTGACCCAATCAGAGGCCGATTGAGGATATGATTATCAGCTACCAACTGACGAAGATATGGAGAACAATGTAATAAATGGGTAAAAATAAAGGATTTTTTCTTTTCCAGAGGCTGTTTTGAGACATGGAGTTTCCTCTCTCTTTCTCTCTCCCTCTCCGTTGCCTGACCCGTTTTCCCTTGCCTCACTTTAGGCGAGGGGAGGAGAGGGAGGGAACAAGTATGATATATTTGTCAGCAATATACTGGTGTCCGGACGAGGTCGTACGCCTCGCGATTGTGTTGCCTTATTTACTAGCAAGTAAGTGTAGCGTAACTCGCGGTGGCTTGGATATCATTATGACGGGAACAGTTTTATGATAGGTGTAACTTAGCCAGCCTTCGACACACCAGTGCCCACACGTCAGTAATTCCATAACGCTGATTATCGAGTATATTCGACGCATAAAGCTCCTTGGTTGACTCAGGTTTGGTATGTGGTGAAGGGAGAGGTAGAGCTGAGAATGTAAATAGATTCACAGGGTTAGAGCTGAGACTGTAAATGGATTTACATCTATCATCCAATCGTAAATGAAGACTTGTTCTATCCTTTGATATACCTTTTTCAAATCTATGTTGTATGCTTGTCACAATCATCTATAAGTCCCCAGATATTAAATCTTTATAGTCCTGAACAATATAGATATTTAGAAAACCTTCTACCCGAATGTTTTTCCCCCATCAATATTCAATTCCACATTACAGAAATGGTTTACAGCAGATCACAGTAGCTCAAGTCACGCTCAGTAACAGTTCTCACTCACAATTGCTCCACGTAACCAGTAACACTAGGAACAACACAGACAAGGCGCTCCGTAACACCTGAACTTGTTTGTGTTTGATATAGATAAGGCGTGTGAGAGGAACAGAAGCGTTTCTGAAGCCATGAGTGTGGTAGGTCGTGGTGTATGAAGTGAGGGATGATGTCTTGTTCAGCAGGGCTGAAGGGAAATGACAGGGAAGGGCGTACTAGATGGGTGTACTGGATTGTATTGGTGCCAGTGTTGGAGTATACTGGTGCCAAATATTGGAGTACACTGGTTCCAATTGTTGGGGTATACTAGTGCCAAATGGTGGAGTGTACTGGTGCCAATTATTGGAGTGTACAGGTGCCTAATGTTGGGGTGTAGTGGTGCCAAATGTTGGAGTGTAGTGGTGCCAAGTGGAGGCCACAGCGAGGATAGCGATTGAGTGTTAACAAAGAAGGAACAGAAGAGAGACGGTGGCCAGGTGGCGGTAGGAGGAGGCAAAGATAAGGATCTGAGTTATAGACTTGAAGGGACAAGGAAGGAGCCTGGGTGTAAAAGGCTTGGTTACTGATAAGACCTGCAGCTCTAGACTTGATCACTGATAAGGCCTGCAACTGTAGACTTGGATCTTATCACTGATTAAAGAGGACTGTGGAAAACATCGGCAAGTATTGGAATAAGTTCCCCATTTGTGAGTAATCTAAAACTACCTTGGTGTATAAAAAATGATAAACAGACGAAATAGACAAGAATTCTTATATTTACTTTAAATATTTATCGTAATATCAGAAATTTATCGATTTTGCAAGACGTGTGTGGTTTAATGCTCTTGCATGACGAAGGATGTAGGCAGACGACGTAAGGAGAGTGTCACTGATGTAGCGACATGTATAAAAGTACATAAAAGACTAAAACATAAGAGACAGGGCTACATGAGTGTGAAACTCCCAGTAACACACACACACACACACACACACACACACACAAACAGGTGTTACCATATTCGACCTGCTTGGAGCGACGCCGCGAGTGAAAAGTCACTTTGGCGTGGCTACAATGTCGCTTGTTGACGGCGGTAATACAGACTCACTGAAACCATGGGAGGCCCTTCAGAAAATGGGGTCCTGGGGATTGTATGACAATGCCACTATATACCAGCCACCTCCACAGTATTCAAAACATCGGTGCAACATCACAAAACCCCTCATGTCCAGAATGCAAGTTCTGTACTGATGACGCTGAACACATCTTTACATCATCTTCACTCACTTCACACTGACACACACACACACACACACACACACACACACACACCATCACCACACTCCGTGATCTATGGTTCCATATGATGGACGTGGCTGGCTCCCTGAGTGTTGCGGAAGCTCCACAAAAAGGCGTACCTGAGGCGTAGGAAGGTAAATACGCCCTATACGCCTAGGAGCGTAAGGCTCCGACTATGAAGGAAAGACGCGCTATTCTCGACCGTCATACAGTAACGTACAGAGAGCAGGAAATGTCTTAGTCACCCTAAATTCTCAGAATTCTCCGGGGAGACAGGCCCCAAGGCACCCCCGTAGAGTTCGTGATCAGGGGAAAGGTTTGAAAGGTGGAACAATAATACGAGTTTTGACACAATGGTAACGAGACAAGACTCTAGGATAGATAGCCATCCAATTATTCTCTGCTGTTGGCCACAAGTCTTGACCCCTCGCTGGGTTCTTCTTTTATCTCCCTATATAATTGCCTCTGGACCTGTGGTACACTTCCTGACTCTGCAGTTCGAACGTTGAGAGACATATTACACTTTACTTTGCTTTAGTTTCACCTATCGTTTTCTCTGGTTGCTCCAATTCTATCTCCCATTTTCTTTGATTGCGTCAGTGTTGCCATCCACGCAACCATCACCTCCACAGGTTTACGCAGCCCCGTGTGAGATGGTTACGACGACTTTTGATGAAGTTCAGCGTTTGATGATTAACGTAATTTATGCGACCAACCTGAAGAATGAGTTGGCTTTGGGATTAAGTTATCTTAGATGATTATATTCAAGTGAGATTCGGCTGGGCGATCAGGCTAGGTTGGATTAGGTGATTAAGAACGATCAGTTTAAGTAATTAGGGTAGATTAGGTAATTTTCTAAGGTTAGGCGATTAGGGTTAACTAGAATTTAAACCTAAGTGATAAAGTTAATAGATTAGAATAGGTAGATTAGGTAGTTAACTATGTCAGGTCAGATTTTAGGGTTAATTTTGACTGCGTTACGTGGTTAGGTAAGGTTAGGTTTGACGGAAGGACGTGTTATCAGGAAGAAAAGGATGAATAAAATCCAGGGAAAGTCTGCAGGATAACAACACATCAACAGATGGGTATGGCAAGCCCTTCTACCTGCGCCCGAGGCTGCAATACATATTGCTGTGGCTGAGGAAGCGGTCGTGAAGGAAATGCCTTTTCCTTGATGAAGTGACACAAACACTCAACTGTCTCTCCTTGATCTATCGCCCCTTTCGTTTCCTATGGATACAGAACCATCACCAGGGACTTATAACCCAGTTCCTGAGGATACAGAACCATCACCAGGGACTTACAACCCAGTTTTATGGATACAGAACCATCACCAGGGACTTACAGCCTAGTCAGTGCTGGGTTCAGGACCTTAACTTTCTGAAGGTGTAACTGAAAGAGAAGCTCAGCGAAGACTTTTGTCGATGGTTCATTTGTCATTTCCTGACGCTACGTCCCTGAGGCCGAGAAGGAGGACTGATACGAGAAGAACAGAAATGAATTTACATAAGTAGATTCCAAGATACAAAAGACGCAATGGAAATAATTTCGTAAAGACTAATTCTAATCAAGACCGGCTTCCTGGGGGTCTTGTCGTCTGCTGAGCAACATTCTCGAGGGCAAGGAAGAAAGGCAGACACTTAGCCTGATGAGATATTCCCAGCTGGATTATATGTTAGCGTCACTAAGTCAAGGAATGGAGGACTTCACCTGTATCTCCCAAACAGACTGTGTCAAGACTGGGATCAAAAGTCATTCTGGTGAGGCAGACCGCAGATCAGACGGTTTAATCAATAATAATAATGATAATGATAATAATAATGATGCACCGAAACCACAGCTCACCATCCACAGCTAAACCCCGCAGACTATTGTGTGGTTTAACTTCAACACTTCATATGCCAGAGACTTCATGACATTTTCGCTTGCCTAACCTTTCGATTTCGTGGTAATATTTCACAGTCTTCCATACCTTTCTTTCCAATGGTAAATGATTATTTTTTTTCTTTTGAGGGCAGCTTTTAAACCATGGACGCCTCATATGTTCCTGTATATTCCGGAAATCTCTGAGTCTATTTTGACTACTTTTATCGCAACTTTTTCACTCGCTCTGTAAAAATGGAATGATCGCTGACAGATCAAACAGGTGATGCCTCAATAGTGACCATTAAGATGGACGTACATACATACACATCATTTTTTTTTTATGTTAGCTGAGACGGCACGGGCAGCTGGGGCCCTAATCAAGTACATCTCATTAACATTATATAAATATATGTCTAGACTGAGCCAGGTATTCATTCCATTTTTCTTGTCTTCTTTAATGATTGTTTTACATTCTCTACTCTTTATTTTTCCTTTTTTTCCTGATACGTCTTTCTTCCCCTTTTTCTCTTTGCTATGATATTTTCCTCTACCATTTCTCCATCTCTTTCTTATCTTTCTTTTCAGTCTGTTTTCTTTTACAGTCACTGTTCTTCCAGTATATCATTTCGTACCCTCTCTCTCTCTCTCTCTCTCTCTCTCTCTCTCTCTCTCTCTCTCTCTCTCTCTCTCTCTCTCTCTCTCGCTTGGATGAAGCAATAACATCAATGTGTACACCAATGCCCCATTCGATAAGACACAATACAGCCCGATATTTACTGGAGGTAAAGACTTAGAATACATCAAGATATTCGGGAACTCACACAATCTTTTCCTTGCCATTGTCAGCTTGACTCAAGATTTCAATTTCGGAGTTACGTATTTCATTTACAAAGATGCCGGAGTATATATGCAATAGGTTTGGAGGAATTTTACTCTGTGTTCTGCCTCTGGGGTTTGTTTTATCTGGGGTATGTTTTATCTGGGGTTTTGTGTGGTTGTGGTTTGTTGTGGTTGTGGTTTGTTGTGGTTGGGGTTTTGTTGTGGTTGGAGGTTTGTGAGGTTGGAGGTTTGTGTGGTTGAGGTTTGTTGTGGTTGGAGGTTTGTGTGGTTGAGGTTTGTTGTGGTTGGAGGTTTGTGTGGTTGAGGTTTGTGAGGTTGAAGGTTTGCTATGGTTGGGGTTTGTTGTGGGTAGGTTTTCTATGGCTAGAGTTTATCTTCAAGTCCCATTTTCTTTCTCTAAATGTCTCTCTCTGTTTATCTTCTCTCATTCACCACTTTCTTGTATTTACGATATTGATCGCATTTATGATCGTTAAAGGCGTCTACGTTCCCCTACCCCCCCAATCTGAGACTTTCAGTCGTTTGTCACTGAAGTCCAGAAATTGGCAGAGAGAGAGAGAGAGAGAGAGAGAGAGAGAGAGAGAGAGAGAGAGAGAGAGAGAGAGAGAGAGAGAGAGAGAGAGAGAGAGGCAATGGATTAAATGTTTACCCAAGTGCAACTCGGAAATACCCTCCTCCACCCCCAAAATCCCACCAAATTCTTTGTCGTTTTCTTACTCCGGTGGTGTTGCCTTTGAACGTAATTAAATTTCTCAGTTTAATTAATGGCATTTTCATTAACTCCGGATAACAAACGATGGCACGGTCTTCCACGGGAGTATTTTCAATGCCTCGTTATATACCACGCGAGAAGGAATCGTATGATGTACATTGTTCATCGTTCATTACTGAACTAAATCCATATATTCAGAATTAAGTGATAGCATCAAGAGTCAGTTTCATATGCGTATACGCAAAGGCCTTGCTTAATCTATTGGCCAGAGAGAAATTGCCAAGTAAACATTTAAGTGATTACTTATACTTAATCAAGATGGTCTAAGGCTACAGTTCTGTAAGTAAACAGAAATATAAGTGCACGGAGGAATGGATGATCTAAGTGTGTTTGATCTTTATAACTTAAGTGAATATTTCCCCTAAGACACAACAACACACACAAAACATCTTATAATAAAACTGCTGAATTTCATCATATCTCGATATAAGGGATTTTATGAAGATCTTCGAGTATCCAGATAAAAGCCACTGAGGTGCAGTTCCACCACTGAAGAATAAACTGATATATATATTGAAGCTTATGATACATTCCAAACCCCTTGAAGACACAACGTGAGGATAATACATTCCAGACCCTCTAGGGGTATAACTTGTGGTTCATGATGTATTCCAGACTTTCTGGAAGCATAACCTTAGGCTTATCATACATTTCAGACTTCCTGCAGGTATAACGGAAGGCATATAATACATTCCAGACCCTCTAGAGGCATACCTTAAGGCATCTAATACATTCCAGACCCCGTAGAGGTATAACTTGAGGCTTATGATACATTCCAGACTTTCTGAAGGCATAACGTAAGGCTTATGATTCATTCGAGATCCTCTAGAGGCATAAGGATTATAATAAATTCCAAACTCTGTGGAGGCATAACGTACGGCGTATGATACATTCCAGACTTCCTGAGGTTATAAATGAAGCTTACAGTACATTCCAGACTCCCTGGATGCATAACCTGAAGCTTATGAAGCATTCCAGACTCTATGGAGGCATAACTGGAAGCTTATGATACATTCCAGACTCCCTGAAGGTTTAACGTGAAGCTTGTAATACATCTCAGATTCTTTGGATCCGGAAGGTTAATGAATATTCCAGACTCCCTTAGGATAAATCTGGACTTAGAGGAAAGAAAGACGAGAGGAGAGCAATTGGGCAGAGGACGAGTTCCAGTCTCTTCCAGGAAACAGACGACGCATCTCAGCCGCTCTGGAGATGATATAATGTCCATAAAACTTTTTGAAATACGAGCGAGATTATGATCCTGCCTCATGACGAAACTCTTGGTTGATGTCTGCCTTATGTGAGGAGGGTAAATGGAAAGGCTTGTGACTGATAGTCTTCGTATATATAAGAGTGTCAGATGCGCTGTTTGGCTTTAAAAAAAGAGTTTGAAGCATTATAGAGTGCTTTGCTTTAATAAGCTAAAACGATACTTAAGGGGAAAAAATAACAAGAGAATCTATTGACCTAAATTGTAAAACGAAGGTTTTGCCGAAGAAATGCAAATTAAGAAAATCATGCTCACAGAAATTTGATCTTGTTACATTCTATAGAAATAAACCTCACGCAAACCTTTGCAATTTATTCTTAAAGGTTCCATCTCGTTTGAGATATCCTATAACAATACTTTAGGAGTATAAGAGGATCCTAGAAATTCTTGCTCACAAACTCCATAAGAGGCAGGAACTGTCGCACACTGACACAACTTCTGCTCAAGGAATATATGGGAGACAATGACATCTCGTAGCAGTATAAACACACAGGTAAACTACACGAATTAAAAGGTTATAGCTCTTCCTTCCCCTTGGGATTACAAACACGAAGATCCCGCCAGAAAGGAATAAAGTCTGTCTTGGAAACGCATATGTAAATGCTCGAGGAAATGTTCAGTGGAGGATGAGACGGTCGCGCGTCCCTCTGGGGAAATTTCCTTACCGCGCATCACTGGTGAAATCTCCTTAGTGTTTGGTCGACCTTCCCACAGGACTGGAACTCTTGCCAGCATGACAGACGACCTCTACCTGCCCCTGTAACTCCCAGTACAACCTCAATACTAATGATGATGAGATCTGTCACGCTCACCTTGCCTGACCCACCCTTGTGTCACGCCCACGCCCACGTTACACCCATGGTCTTTCCCCATCCCCCGTGAAAACCTTAATCCCCACGCCCACATCAAGACGTCTCATCCACTCTCTCCCACGTCAACCCCCCTCTGTATCCACGCCCCCATGGCAAATGACTCCATATCTCCCTCGTGAGCGTCACCTTCACCCACGTCGTTCACACCCACTTCACCTTCACCAATCCTTCCTCACTATCTTATTCCCCGACGTCCGAGGGTGGAGTGGCGCTCAAGGGCAATCAGATATTGGTGCTTGAGCGTCAAGGGTATTTGGTTGTGGGGGATTCGAGTGGTTGTTTGTGCAAGCGAAGAGTGGAGATTGAGGCAGTAGAATGAGGGCTTGATGAGCTGGAGTGGCAGATGAAAGGGAACTGAAGCCGAGCCCTCTAGGGGAAGGCCTGACCAACCAGACACCTCGAAATCATCACAGAATAACATAGATATCCCTCATATTATCTCTCATAGAAAACGAAGTTTGAGAAAAGATTTTATGTCTATAAACGTCCAAATGACTATATAGGTTCTAATGCTTATCATTTGCAAAGTTATGCAAATTCATGCTATTTCTTAGTGTCTTAGATAAATGAGTAAATGAAATGAAAGACTCACGGTAATAGCACGACGGTACGACCCTTGAGCACGACGGTACGACCCTTGAACATGACGGTACGACCCTTGAACACGACGGTACGACCCTTGAACACGACAGTACGACCCTTGAACACGACGGTACGACCCTTGAGCACGAAGGTACGACCCTTGAGTGGTCCATCGTGCCCAAAGGTCGTACCGTCGTGCCCAAGGGTCGTATTGTCAGGATACTGGATTCTATCTGTATAGATACGTGAAGTCTTACAGTGGCTGACCTCACAGACGTAAAGTCTTATAGTAACTTGTGTTGGAGACACGAAGGCTTATAACATCTGATCTTAAAGACGGAAAGTCTTATGATATTTGATACTGGTGACATAGAGGCTTAATGTGATGACGTTGGAGATAAAAGTAAAAAAGAAAAAGCCTTTTAATATCTGATCTTATGAGACTTGGAGGCTTATAGTGGCTGACACATCAACCAACCGCTTGTGAAGGCTTATCCAACACACACACACACACACACACACACACAAACACACACACACGCTTTATCAATTACATTTTCTGTTTCTGAGGAACTGAAACAAATAATCCAGGGAAGGAAATTCATCGTCAACGCCACTGGGAATTGTAATCACCCACTGGAAATATGGAACTGTAGCTAGAACTTTCGTGATGCTGAACTGTTAAACTCTTTTTTTTCTTTTCTTCTTTTTGTTCAACTCTAGAAAGTGTGTGACCTACATTGACTGGTGTCATGAACTGAACTAGTTTTATTCACGTTTATCTTTAATATTGTAAGCGGTTATATGTGTGTGTGTGTGTGTGTGTGTGTGTGTGTGTGTGTGTGTGTGTGTGTGTGTGTGTTACAGTAAACCAATTTTAAAAGGAAAAAAAAAAGGGTCGGTTGTGAAAATGTGAGAGAGTAAGTGTGTAAGGGAGAGGGGAAGAAATATTTTGTATCGGCTGAAGTGAGAGAGGTTCAAAGTTTAAGGTTTAAAGTGAGAGGTGACGGCACATACTGGCTGGGAGAGCTGCTGTTGTGGCCCTGTGAGAGTTATGGTGGGGAGAGGTTGTGAGAGTGAGGGGGTATGATGGTTGGGAGAGGTTGTGAGAGTGAGGGAGTATGATGGCTGGGAGAGGTTGTGAGAGTGAGGGGGTATGATTGGTGGGAGAGGTTGTGAGAGTGAGGGGGTATGATGGTTGGGAGAGGTTGTGAGAGTGAGGGGGTATGATGGTTGTGATGGTGGGGAGAGGTTGTGAGAGTGAGGGGGTATGATGGTTGGGAGAGGTTGTGAGAGTGAGGGGTATGATGGTTGTGATGGTGGGGAGAGGTTGTGAGAGTGAGGGGGTATGATGGCTGGGAGAGGTTGTGAGAGTGAGGGGGTATGATGGTTGGGAGAGGTTGTGAGAGTGAGGGGGTATGATGGTTGTGATGGTGGGGAGAGGTTGTGAGAGTGAGGGATATGATGGCTGGGAGAGGTTGTGAGAGTGAGGGGGTATGATGGCTGTGATGGTGGGAAGAGGTTGTGAGAGTGAGGGGGTATGATGGTTGGGAGAGGTTGTGAGAGTGAGGGGGTATGATGGCTGTGATGGTGGAGAGAGGTTGTGAGAGTGAGGGGGTATGATGGTTGGGAGAGGTTGTGAGAGTGAGGGGGTATGATGGCTGTGATGGTGGAGAGAGGTTGTGAGAGTGAGGGGGTATGATGGCTGTGATGGTGGGAAGAGGTTGTGAGAGTGAGGGGTATGATGGCTGGGAGAGGTTGTGAGAGTGAGGGAGTATGATGGCTGGGAGAGGTTGTGAGAGTGAGGGGGTATGATGGCTGGGAGAGGTTGTGAGAGTGAGGGGTATGATGGTTGTGATGGTTGGTGTGAGTCCTGACGCAAGGATTCTGACACAAACCTTGGACGCAAGTCCTTGACGCTAGCCCTGACACAAGCCCTTGACGCAAGCCTTGACGCAAGTCCTTGACACAAGTCCCTGACACAAACCCTTGACGCAAGCTCTTGACGCAAGCCCTTGACGCAAGTCCTTGACACAATCCCTTGACACAAGCCCTTGACGCAAGCCCTTGACACAAGCTCTTGACGCAAGCCCTGACGCAAGCCGTTGAACATATCCTCACACAAGTCCTTGACAGAAGCCGCGAAACAACATCTTGACACTTGCCCGTAACGCACACCATCCTTGTCATAGATCCATGTTACGTATCCGTTACATTGTCGCACTTGGCAGGAATAATGTTACTGCATTCTCTGCGTCACGTCACTGTGTTGCATACACCTTTTACTCCATTGTGTTACAGAGTTACAAGGCGTTACAGTCCACTGTGTCATACAGCTCGAAGGTGTTACAGTCCACTGTGTTACAGGGTTGCAAGGTATTACAGTCCACTGTGTTACAGAGATTGAAGGTGTTGCAGTCCACTGTGTTACAGAGTTGCAAGGTGTTACAGTCCACTGTGTTACAGAGTTACAAGGTGTTACAGTCCACTGTGTTACAGAGATCGAAAGCGTTACAGTCATTGTTACTCTGTTACTGTTAGCATCAAAATAAAACTTTTTTGACAATTTTGAAAGCGTTGCTACATTCAGAATGCCACTTCCATCAGTACGTCATTGCATTCATTGACTTCTTTCATTTTGTTTCATAATTCAAAAGTTCCTCTGCCTTCCCTGTGTTATTCCCTTCGATATCTCATTTCCTTCACTTCGTTACTAAACTTCACTGTGCTGTGAATTTCACTGTCACTGCCCTCATTCACCTCGTGTCACTTGTTCGTATAGAAAGCGAACATCAGCAGTGAAATTAGAGGATGTAAGACTGGCAAGGATATTTTTTCACTGCTTATCTATCAAAGTCACAGTATTTACAGTGCGACGTCAATCATTCTATAAGAAAGAAAGAAAAACTTTGAGACGAAAGTTCTTAAAAGTTTATGAGGCAGAAAAAGATGCTTTCACAGGCGAGAGAGAGAGAGAGAGAGAGAGAGAGAGAGAGTAATGAGACAGACGCCAATACTGTCCCGTCCCCCTTCCTGTCCATCCACTATACAACGCCACAATGGGACAGTAAATGTACCCAACCATCTGTCCAGCTTGGCCACTCCTACGTACGTCATATAATTCGTAAAGGCTGAACACTATCGGATGATAACACTGGATCTGATGCAAATTACAAACGTAATTTTTTTTCTTTTTTTAGATAGGACAGTCGAGGAAGATTGCCATACGCGCTCACAAAGGCTCACGCATATATACATACATACATGAATGTGTACGTAAGTATATGATTATACATTCATGTATACATTGAAAGGAAGGGATGGAACACCTGCTGTAATAAATTAGGAAGACGTCAGACTGAATGATTGAGGGAAGTGAAGGAGGCAAGATATATTGGCGAGGGGAGATGAGAACAAGAGCTTCCCATATTCATTTATTATGAAATTCCGTCCCTCACATTCTGTCCCTCAGTCTCCGTCTGTCTGTCTGTCTGTCTTTCTGTCTGTCTGTCTTCCAGAGACCCGTCAGGTGGTATAGGGTGGGACTGGGCTAAACTACGGGCACCTCAGGCCATCATGGGCCCGGGGTGATCTCAAGACGACCCGCTACTCCCTCTCTATGGGAAGTTGGACCACGAATACAGACGGTCTGGCGGGGGCCCAGCCGAACTTAGACATTCCTTCAGCAAGGGAGACAAACTCCTCAGCTGTGATCCATCCTGGGACGATGTCCCTCAAGGAAGATTAACATCAGTGGATGAGGTTTTGGTAAGACGTACAGGAGGAGCTGCATTCCTCCATGCCACGGGGAGTATGAAGGCGGGTGAAGGAAGTGATGGCAGGAGGACACTGGCAGAGATGCTGGAGGTTGTTCTGCACAGGATGAATGTCGGTCCTCGTGTGTGTGTGTGTGTGTGTGTGTGTGTGTGTGTGTGTGTGTACATAACACTAGGGGAGCGACCGAGTGTAGGGGGCCTTAACCATTCCACGACCGTGAGGTCGCCTTTACCCGCCTGTAAATAACTTGTGTCGTGTTCTTCAGCCGGCGACCTGAGTCTGGTCGTGGTGAATGATGAGGTTTGGTTGGTCTATTTTACGATCACCTGATGAGAAAAAGAGGTCGACATTCTCATTCGCGACAGATTTGAGAGAAAAGAAAACTAGTATAAATAAAGACATGAGTTAATCCTTGGTTTCTCAGAAGATGGCATGTAGAATTCATCTCAATCTGGTTTCTTGGACAGCTGGAATTGTGTCACGTTCTTCTTTTTTGTGTTCCAGAGACCCACAAGGTTCAGAAGGGTCTTCTCTGGACAAAGGAAGTGCTGTACGCAGGTCACCTACGCCTTGGCGTCATCAGAAACAGATGAATTCATCCATTACCAAATTCTGCTTCAGGGACGAAGAATCTAGTAAGACACTTGTTGCATCTTTTCTCATCGACTTTTATCTTTATTCTTGAGACAAAACGTTGGTGCCACTTTTCTGGACACTGTACTCAAGTGGAGACGCTTGATGAAGCGAGAAGTAATGTTCTCGATGCTTCGAGATTTCTAAGAGGAAATTATCGTGTTTTTTCTGACTCTGTTGCATCAATCTGTCAGTGGAAATGATGGAATACGTCCGTGGAGTTTCCGAAACAAATCCTATCTTTAGGCCCATTAGGAGATAAGAAAGTCCATTTTGTTTTTCTAAGGCATTGAATGCTGTTCTCTAGACTGTCATCCCTTGTGTCTGGACTGCCAGGGAATCCAGTCAGGAGGATTCACAAGTCATTGAAGAAGAGGAGGAGGAGGAGGAGCAGGAGGAGGAGGAACCTATCGGAGGTCAAGTGACCATCTCATAAAATGTGTGTCTCTCTCTCTCCCCAGGAGCTCTGAGCAGATCTTTCGGTGGGCAGTAAAGAGATGTCTGCTAGGATCTCCTCGTCTCTAGGAGTCTTCTCAGCTGGGGGTCAGACAGGCGGGAAGAGTTTCAAAGAGTCTCTGGAAGTTCGAAGTGAAGTCTCAGATCCCCTCTCGGGTAAGTCTTTAGTGCCAGGGATTGTTTTTATGAAGAGGATTGTGTCCAGTCCATGGGTTCGCCAACAGGACTCTGGGGATGATTCGAAGGCTTTAAATATCTCTTTGATCCTAAGGACCAGAACTTGATTAGAAATATCTAAACAGGGAAGAGATCTTGAGGGATACAACTCCCGCTTTCATCCTCCTCCAGGGAAATGCACGTTAAGGTATTTTCGCGCCGAAGAAGCGAGCGTATTTGCATGTGAAGACTACTGAAATCTTCTGCCAGATTTACATACGTCTGATTTTGCTGAGGTGCGAGGAGGGGTAGGGGGTGGGGGGGACGAGGCACCGTCTGAGGACGAAGTCTAAGGTATTCTCACTCGAGTCACGTCTCGAGGAACCCGCGGGGTCGTCCTCAAGGGGAAGAAGGACTCGAAGTGAGGATGTGTCACTCCACCAGTCCTTCCTTACCTGACGCACACACACACACACACACACACACACACACACACACACACACACACACACACAAGCACACTTGTCACATTCCTACTCAGTCAATATGGATCACGTAACAAGACAACAAAATCTCCATAGCTCAGCGGAGCTAAAAGAACACAGGGCGACCATGGAACGGTAAGCTCTGGATCCGTCTCCAGCTAGGCGAACGGTCGGGGCTGACGTAATAATCCTCAGGATCAGCTATGATGCTGCAGACAACAGCTGTGATGACAGAAGGCTGGGCAAAGGCCCGCTGTTGAGCTGCTGCGAGAGACGGCAGATCCCTCCTGGATTAGAGTTTCATTAAGCTAATGTCAGGCTTGGATGGCACTCCTCAATTCGCTTCACCACATTGTGTACAACTTCCAGTCCCTGGCTTCCAGTCTGCTGGGGTCTGTTATACTCCAGACACGAGTTCCAGTCCCTGGCTTCCAGTCTGTTGGGGTCTGTTATACTCCAGACACAAGTTCCAGTCCCTGGCTTCCAGTCTGTTGGGGTCTGTTATACTCCAGACACGAGTTCCAGTCCCTGTCTTCCAGTCTGTTGAGGACTAGCATATTCCAGACACGAGTTCCAGTCCCTGTCTTCCAGTCTGTTGGGGTCTGTTATACTCCAGGCACGAGTTCCAGTCCCTGGCTTCCAGTCTATCGTCTTCAGAGCGCCAGTCCTCCTCATTGCTCTCCACGACCATAGCAAAGTCGTCTTGGAGGAACACGACACAAGTTATTTACAGGCCAGTAAAGACGACCTCCCCGGCGTGGAGCGGTTGTGATCACAACACTCGCTCCCCCAGTGTTGTGTCCTACACACACACACACACACACACACACACACACACACACACAGGACCAACACTCGCTCTGTGTAAACCTGAATCATTCATTTTCACTCAATCTTTTTCAGTCTATTACCCATAAATAACGCTATAAATAGTAATTCAAAAATTCTGATATGTATGAGAGAGAGAGAGAGAGAGAGAGAGAGAGAGAGAGAGAGAGAGAGAGAGAGAGAGAGAGAGAGAGAGAGAGAGAGAGAAACCTTGGAAATCAGACCAGAAGGCCGTGGGGCTCCGAGGTTGGGCCCAACCTTTTGTGGGAGGGAAGAATAAAAGCCAATATTTCAGAACTTCCAATTTCGGATACATGGACGACTCAGCCATATGCCTTTGCCCAAGCCTTTGTGACCCATTCACTTCTAAATGGAACTTTTTCTCTGAACTTGATATACTTTTAAAACTTTTGGATTTTCGTGTGAGGATAATTCGATGTAGAAGTGTAGATACAGGGTTGTATTTTTTTCACGGTAAACACTGAAATTCTGTATTTTCTTTCGCCTGTCTTTATCTACTCTTATTTCACTGTTGATCTTCACTTTCCATAGCGAGCAGTGACATGGTGAATGAAGACGGTGATAATGAAGGAAGTGGCGTTGTGATGATAGTGATGGTGTGAAGACAGGAACACAATGAAAGCAGTAATAAATTGAAGGCAGTTACATAGGGAAGGTAGCGAGAAGGTAAAGTCAGGAAAGAAGCGAAGGAAATGAGACAAGGAATCCAGAAATGTATGAATGACATTAACACGCTGAAAGCAGTAGTATTTTGAAAAAAGGGACAAATAAAACTAGTTGTAAAGGACATATAAATAACACAATGAAGGCAGTGAAAGAATCAAGGGCGAATGAAGATATCAACAAAGTGAACGCTGTAATATAATGATGGAAGTGACAAAATGAAAACAGTATAATTGAAAACGGTGAAAGAACACTGTGAAGATAGCACTTTAGTAAAAGCACTAAGACAATAAACACTGTAATAAGGATAGAAGTAGCAAGAGAGATACCAAGGCGTTGTAAAAAGATCGTAATAGTGAAAGCCAAAGAAAACATTTCATTCCTCTACACACTGAGCGAGGGAAAGTTTGTGTATGGCTTTTCAGAAGTCTGTGTTGCATATGTGTAACGTTAACATCAACACGGAGTCTTACGTGGCGCATATCACTTGCTTTTTGGTCATACAAGGAAACTCCAACTGACACGGAAGTCCTGCTTCCTGAGGTTGGCAGTGCCAACAGCTGCCAACACTGACGAAAAGAATGCCAACAGCTGCCACCAAAAAAAACATCCCCCTTCCCGGCGCTGTCAAATGTTGCCAATAGCCACCACAAACTTTGACGAGTGTATATATCTGGATGTGATGTGATATCATCACCCTTGCGTTCTTATCTCGCAAAAGAAACAACTTATACTTTGAAAAGTGAAAGGTTATTTGACAAAAAGTAAAATCCTTACAGTTGTAGCGAGTAGGAGAAGATATTTCTGGCAAGTTTGACAATATGTGAGGCACTTTCTGCGGGCTGAGTCTAGTCACTGTTGGGTTCCAGTATTTATTTCTCCATTCCTTGCCCCTCCCGTGTGTGGATTGCAGGAAACTGTGTTTATCTGACGCCTACGATTTACGTTGCTTTTCATATCAGCATCCTATCTGGAGACATACGAAGCCCTAATGTGTCTCTATAATTCATTTCAACATCGATTAACTATTTACATATTTATACAATGGGTATCACCAAGACTGTGGTGTGATGTGCGTTACATTGATTATATTAATGTCTCTCTCTCTCTCTCTCTCTCTCTCTCTCTCTCTCTCTCTCTCTCTCTCTCTCTCTCTCTCTCTCTCTTCCTGACCTTGGCGTATTCACTGGCCTCCCTTCCTCCCACCCCAAGGGACGAACGCATAGGTTCGAATCCCGGTTGTAGCTGTCAGTGCACAGTCAACCCACCTGTTCATCCACCTTCAGAGGTTGGTCTATAAAATGGGTACTTTGGTTTTTCGCTCCCGAGAGCTGGCTGCTTGTGTACCCCCCACCACTAGCTAAACCACGCAATACTCAGTAAGCTGCTGCGTCACATGATTACTGTGTAGCCATCATCAACTCAAGGGTGGGCCGTTTTGATACCTGCTTCTTTCCCTACACGTTGCAGCTTTGGAACTCTCTACCTTCCCATGTCTTTCCCAAAAACTATAACCTGGCACATTTCAAAAGACAGGTTTTTCACTTCAAGGCCCTGCTTTGATGTGGACTTTTGGTGCCTTCAACCATAATGAATATATATATATATATATATTTATATATATATATATATATATATATATATATATATATATATATATATATATATATATATATATATATATATATATATATATCATTGATGAGATTGCATTGATTAGGGCCTCAGTCCCCTTGCTGTCTGAGCTAAAAAGGAAAGAGAGAGAGAGAAAAGAAATAGAAAAAATATTGGTTATGAAAGGATGAAGATTTAATTAATTCTGTTCTGGTACAACTCTGATCATATTACATCACATTTCTCTTCTGGAATTTGATGATGTTTGAGTTATATAAATTTCACCGATTTATACACAAACATCCAAACAAACACCCACACAAACACCTACACAAACATCTACACAAACACCTACACAAACACCCACACAAACACACCCAGCCAAGGCTAGAGTATGTGTGTGTGTGTATACATAAATGAAAAAAACTCATGGCGTACATACAGTATAGACAAGATTATGAGACGAGGCAACACGAGCTTTCAAACTCTCTCTCCGTAACATGGATAATAACCACACAGTTGTAACAACATAGTCCCTGTTCCCCAGAGGGTCAAAGGTCAGATCAGTCGCACCCCTGAAGTCTCTGACCTTCGATATATGAAATATAAGGAAACTTTATAACATCCGTTCTTCGAAACCACATCTCATGAGCCTCACAGTTTCCATACTTTGAGTCCAGTTTAAAAAGAGCCACACAGTTCCTCCGACATCGATGAACTTTACTCCTTCCGTACTTCGTTGTACACTTTACAGCGAAGACCGTCGCTCAATACCGGCTTGTGGACGTTTGAGACGTAGGAATTCTTGGCTTTTGAGCCGCGTCCCACGTAATATAATGTAATTTCTGACATCAGGAGGATAGTGCAATTTTTACCCCTGTATTCCACAGACACCATAATGAATTCTGACTCCAATAGGATCGAATCCTCAGTGACTTGATTAAAGGCCACATGCTAAGCTGAACTGAATGCTTAGTTTAAGCTTAACGAGAATTAGTTTGAAATCTGAACTTCAAGTCTTGATTCTTGGAAGGTTTATGTAAAGAGAATTTACCTCGTGTCTTATGAAAATGTCAAGGTGTTGTAGACCCCTGGAAGGTACTGGAGGAGAAAGGTCGCCCTCCAGCTCGAGTGACAGACAGGGGATTAATTAGGATTACAGAGGATCTCATTAATCGGTTTTATCAAGTTATCTTTCTTAAAGAGGAGCCGATTCCTTGGTACGCGACGCCCCTGGGCGTTCTCTCAGTTATAATCATTCTCAGGGAGACTGTGATCTTAATGTTGCGTTCTTCCTTAGCGTAGCACAGTGTGTGTGGGGGGAGAATATGTGTTCTCCCTTAGTATGATCTTGTATGCAGGGTGAGGAGTCCTGAAATATCAACCACGGTGAAGGATGAAGATCCTTCAGGACGAAGAGCACCAACCAGTATGAAGGATGAGGTTCATGGAGGACGAACCGCATTAAGAAGTGTGAAGGGTGAGGGTCTGAGAGTATGGCAGGTGTGGACCAGTATGAGGTGAGGATCAGGGAGTATGGCAGGTGTGGACCAGTATGAGGGTGAGGATCAGGGAGTATGGCAGGTGTGGACCAGTATGAGGGTGAGGATCAGGGAGTATGGCAGGTGTGGACCAGTATGAGGGTGAGGGTCAGGGAGTATGGCAGGTGTAGACCAGTATGAGGGTGAGGATCAGGGAGTATGGCAGGTGTGGACCAGTATGAAGGTGAGGATCAGGAAGTATGGCAGGTGTGGACCAGTATGAAGGTGAGGATCAGGACAGTATGACAGGTGTGGACCAGTATGAGGGTGAGGATCAGGGAGTATGGCAGGTGTGGACCAGTATGAAGGTGAGGATCAGGGAGTATGGCAGGTGTGGACCAGTATGAGGGTGAGGATCAGGGAGTATGGCAGGTGTGAACCAGTATGAAGGTGAGGATCAGACAGTATGGCAGGTGTGGACCAGTATGAAGGATGCAGATGTTAAGGGTGAGGAACAGCGGCTAGTATGAAAGATAAGAATCCCACAAGATGATCAACCATCCTCTAATATCAAGGGTGAGAATCAATCCTTCAGTATGATGAAGAAAAGAATGAAATCAAATGTTTTATTTCGTGATCAATCATGAGCTAAAATACGTATATATATATTTTTTCCTTTTTCTTATGATTCATCTTACCCAAAAGGCAATAAACATTTGCTATATCACTTCCTATCACTGGCTATATGTTACGCCCTCAACACTTGCTATATATTTCCCTATCGCTTGCTATATAACTCCTCCCCCCCAAGCACTTTCTATATCACGCCCTACCACCATCTATATAAGACTGTCAACAACGCTATATTATCACCTCTTCCTCGCTATGTTATTCCCTAACTGCAGGGGAAACAATTCAACGAAAACTGGCATGAACTGCTCATTGCTGTTAGGGAGATGCGGGGCAAATGGTTGTTATACCCTGGGAACAGCAGTGGACATATTCTGGGAAGTGTCGACCGGGCCTGATATACTGCAGGTTATACACAGTGTATATACAGGGTATATCTGTGTTAAATAATGCTCATGTCCTTCCGGGGAAAGGCAAGGATAGAAATGGCTGTCCTTGTGACGACAATGGTGTACGCTGCTTGGATGAAATGGATATTGTTGTATCAAACTCACGGGTCGTTTAGTCGTGCTCGGGCTGCGCCGTCGTGTTCAAGGGTCGTACCGTCGTGCTCAAAGGTCGTACCGTCGTGCTCAAGGGTCATACCGTCGTGCTCAAGGGTCGCACAGTCGTCCTCAAGGGTCGTACTGTCGTGCTCAAAGGTCGTACCGTCGTGCTCAAAGGTCGTACCGTCGTGCTCAAGGGTCATACAGTCGACCTAGAGTCATACCATCGTGCTCAAGGCTCATACCGTCGTGTTCGAGGGTCGTCCAATCGTACCCAGGAGTTTAACAGTCTGTAAAACATGACTTCTTTCTGATATAAGGTAAAGAAAAGAAAAAAATGTCTCCCCAAAGCACTCCCTGTAATCCCGGCTCTATTTTATTTGTTTACGTCCTTGCGATATGACAAGCAATTTGTGGAGACTCAAGTACCCTCCATTAACCCCGAGATGTGTGACCACTCGAGAAAATCTCACAGGATTGAAGGTTTTCTCCCCTCGATCGATGGTCGTCTGATATCTATCGTGGCTCCCCAGAGACCCCGGATGGTTTCTCCCCTCGATCGATGGTCGTCTGTTATCTATCGTGACTCCCCAGAGACCCCGGATGGTTTCTACCCTCGATCGATGGTCGTCTGTTATCTATCGTAACTCCCCAGAGACCCCGGATGGTTTCTACCCTCGATCGATGGTCGTCTGATATCTATCGTAACTCCCCAGACCCCGGATGGTTTCTCCCTTCGATGGATGGGCCCTGGGCCGCTTCACCCACCTAGATAGGTCCAATCTAAGAGAAAACAGTTTTTTCTCTTTATCTCTCCGATTTTGGGGTCTGATGATACTGGACTTCATATAGATAATGAGATGATTAGGAATGACTTGAGTGAACCTTATAACAAACGAGAGAACGAGAAACTAACCAAATAACAAATGGTCGATGCAGCAAAAAAGTACCTCACCACTTTGGAAACTCGAAACCCCTTCACATCACAGAAGCTCTCCTCACCCGAGACAAACGCCCAACAATTACTGGATACGATCGCGCACGCGAGACACTTCTTCAGCAACCAACCAGACATAAGATCCTTAATGGACTAACGGAGTCTTTCCCATCAACCATGTGGGTTCCCCCCCCCCCCACACACTGTAACCTCAACATCCACTGCAGTCGTACAGAACCTGCCCACTTTCCCAGGCGCGCGCGCACACACACACACACACACACACACACACACACACACACACACACACACACATCACATTACTTTATGACCTGTACTACCGACCGCAGGACGTGGCCAGCTTCCTGAGCGCTGCTGGAGTCTCGTCCAGATAGAAGGGATCTCTGGGGGCAG